>NW_005187603.1:752605-776068 GCF_000239375.1 Pundamilia nyererei
AGAGAGATAGAATACAGTTAGATGGCTAGCTGATAACTGATGTGTGTCACTGCTATCCCTTGGATGTTAGTCTGTGCTGAATTCATTAAAGAGCACTGTTCTTCATGAGGACTGGTTATTACCGGCCACCATTACACTCCCTCCGGTATCTGAGCGCCTGATGTTGGACTGCAGTCCAGGGTGAAATTCTCTGAAGTCAGAGGACTAATGATGGCTGAGTCCTCTGTGAGTTTAAGGATGTGCCTGTTCGCATGCTTGGACAGTTTGGACTTGTTATTTTACAGCTTAAATAAAGGTTTGCTTGTGGTTCCCATCAGCACACACAGCACAGCTCTGCTTGAGCCTGACTCTGGACTTGATATTTGCTGTTCATGGGCGTCACTTTGGTTATCTGTCAGGTGTGTGCTGACCTTCTGACTGCTTCAGGGATCAATAAATAAAACCAATAACATCTGGATTGCAGGTAGAGAGTCGCTGTGTTTATCTGCGGCGTTTTTCCTTTGAGTGTCTCCTGCACGTCGCTGCTCTGTCACCTCGCCACAGATGGTAATGATTAACTGTCAGGATGTTACCTGCAGAGTCGTGTCAGTGTCGGACGACACCAGCAGCACACGCCCGACAACAGGCTCCTCCTCCTCTCACCTGAGAGATAACCACCCATTTCTTCTAACAGAAAAACAACAGTCAGCAGGATTTTATTTTGAAAGGGCCGCTATCAGACAGCAGGTTTAGAGAAGACCTGACACGAGGAAATCAGGTTTCCTGTTTCAGAAGTAGTGATGGGCTTTCCGTCTCTTTTTAGAGAACAGGCTCTTCAGGTTGTTTTGTTGCTTTAATTAACTTATTACCAACAACAATATACAATTAAGCAGAAAAGGAATTACTGATGTAAAAAGAAAAAACGTGGTTTTATTTATATATGTTTATATATAAATGTATATGGTGGCCCCTAGAGACAAAACACGTACAAACTCCAAAACACATTTCTAGCTTTAACTGAACTTCAAAGCAGAGCTACTAGATCACTTAAATGACACAATTGAAAGCATGTGTGTGTTGTTTGTGTATTTATACACAGGCACTCATATATATTCAAAGAATTAAAAAAAAAAGTTCATGTACCTGTTACTACCACACACCAAATCCGGTCGTTGGTACTTGCTGGCTTGTGTAGCCTCTAGGTAACAAAAGCTCAACACTGCCCCCTAGCATCCTGGAGCACTGCTGTTGTGTTTTGTACGTGTTTTGTCTGTAGGAGCCACCGTAATTATACTTTATTTATTCACTCCACATAAAATGTAATAAATAAATCATATAATACAAAAACCAACTATTTAAAATTTTCAGCTTTTTCCTTTTAAACAAATTTAAAGTGAAACAACACAAACACTGCAAACCACAACACAATTAAATATAAATTATAATATGAAAACAAAAAGAAGATGCACATTCTCTGTCATATGGACCTGCATGAATAAACTTTCTGAATCCTTTATCATCCACAGCTGAAAATAGTTGTGGATGATTACTATACCTTTCTAATGTGACCTTGTTGTCCCTGCTCTCTCTCGCTCCCTCCCTGTGCTACTGCGAGTGTAACTACCGCCCCGCCCCCCTCTGCCCAGCGCAAAGCACAAGGCTCGCAGGCAGAAAAAAGTGCGAGAGAGAGAGAGAGAGAGAAAAGAAAAAACATGGCTCCCAATAAGGAGCCGGCTCGCGTCGTTCGCTTCAAAGAGTCGGCTCTAAGAGCCGTTTCGTTCGCGAGCGACACATCACTATTCAGAAGTGGTGAAGACTCTGTCCTCAGCCTGGAACAAGTTTATTCCTCTTTCATGCAGCTGATATCAAAGAACCAATCAGAGGCCTTCATCTGCTCGCACACTGAAATCTTAATGAACTGTATTTATGATCAATCAGTGATCGATGTGAGTTTAATGAAGCTTCAGACCCAGAAACACTGATCAGCGATCAATCACTGCATCTGTCCATCACTGTAATCAATCGCAGTGATAGAGACAAACCCGAGGAAACTAAGAGCGTTGTTGCTTTTAATGAAGGCTGCAGAGCGTGAATGTGTGCAGTTATCAAACACGTGGATCACATGGATCACACGTCCACCAGAAAACTGAATCTGATCTTTATCTTCAGTTTGTGGCTGAATCTTTAAAGCCCTGGACTCCATCTTTCTTTCGAACGTGGCTCTGCTCTTCATATACTCGTAGCCATGGTGAATCCTGGTATCGGCCTGGTCTGTTTTTTGTTTTTTTTTAAAGCGTTTTTTTTAACATGAAGGGGATCTGTGGAAGGTTTATCCCTCCTCTCGCCCTGTGACAGCAGGGACAGACTCCAGATTCAGATTACTCAGTAAAAAACATAAATCAAAACACAGGGTCAGGCTAGGAGAGAAGAAACTGGAATTTGTGACATTATAGTTGCAAGTTCACAAAAACACACACACACACACACACATTTTCTGTTTAATATTTCTTAAATATTTCTTTCTTGTAAATTTCCATTTTTAAACTCGCTCTCTCCTTCTTCTTACCCCAGCCTATATCTTTACAAAGGATCACAAATTTCCTCCAAGGAAACACTAGATTACCACAGAGGCAACTGTAAACAGCACAGGTAACGGGAAAGAGACAAAATGTTTGTACACAAAAAAAAAACAGCAAAGAGCTGGGAAAATCTTTAAAAACCACAAAATAACTGCACACAAATAAATTACAGATAAATAATGAATGCTACAAAGGGTATAATAAAGTCACATAAGTACAACAAAAAGAAATACAATTTTTAAAGTAAAATGTTTACGTTTTTTAAGCGCCCCGTGTCTGCAGTACCACACTCCGCCCAGTTGGTGGCAGTGTGTTCACCGAAACTGCTGCACACGATTAGTACCAAAGAAGAAGAACAGAAGGCCAGTACCTGCGGTTCCTGAGTTGAGCGCAAATAATAGAAGAAAGCAGCTCGGTGAGGAGGTTTGGGAGCTGGTTTTGAGGGAAATATGACGCTTATTCCGATCATTGATCTATCTGAGTTGAATATATATTGCTAATGGTTTTCTTTAATCCGATTTTTGGCGTTACGAAGCATTTCCGAGCCGTTTTTGTCTGTAGCGAACTTTACACCAAACCCCGTTCAGAAATCTTTTATTTAAGACATCCCGTGTTTTCCAGAAAACACCCAACACACATAGAGCACGACTTCAGTTATGTTACATACGAGTATTGATTCGGAACTTTATATCCAGTATGTTATGACCGCGGTGATCGAAATGTTCAGACTATTTGTGCTTTGTGAAGTGTTCACCGTCATTAAAACCGCCTTAAAGTAGACGTTTTTTAAATGAGGTTTTGTATGTTGTAACTAAGCGCTGCTGTTTGATGCTCCACATCCTCACAGGTTAAATCATGTCCGCTGACCCCAAGATTGCGGAGCTGCTCACTGAGCTCCACCAGCTCATCAAGCAGACACAGGTCAGTATTGATCCGCTTCCTTTGTGATTGATCAGGTCAAGCTTTGATCACATCCTAATTACCTGCACTCGGCCCGCTTCAGGAGGAGAGGTCACGCAGTGAACACAACCTGCTCAACATCCAGAAAACGCACGAGAGGATGCAGACTGAGAACAAGAGTGAGTGTCAGCAGCTTTGAGCACATGTGCTGAATTTGTCGTGTGGTCCTAAACGTGGACGTGTGTCTCCTGCAGCTTCTCCGTACTACCGCACCAAGCTGAGGGGGCTCTACACCACGGCCAAGGCAGACGCTGAGGCGGAGTGCAGGTGAGAGGCCACTGAGCATGACCTTTAAATATCATGGTGATGTCACTTATATGTTATACAGGAGACTTCCAGTCTCAAGCTTGTTACTGTTTTGTTTAAATAAAGGTTATACAAATGAAAAAATAAAGGGGGACAGATGCATGAACACCATGACTGAAGCGCAATAAGCAGTAATTTCCTCTGAGTACAGACTGAGACTCTGTGCTGTTGGAGCCTTTTTAATGACATCATGTGACCAGTAATATGGCTGCTGTGAGGTCACTGCACGAACAGGCGGCCCAACAACCTGAGCTCGGGTTTCCGTTCATGTCGCCTTTCTAGCCTGTTCGTTTTCACATTTCTACTAAGAGTGAGTGAAAATCACCTTTTTCTTCTTCTTTTGTGTCTTTTCCTTCCGCCTCTCAGCATTCTGCGTCACGCCCTCGATAAGATCGCAGAAATCAAGTCTTTGCTGGAGGAGCGGCGGATAGGTGCGTGTCCGGTATTCGGCCTCTCACATCTGCAGCTGGACTTCCTGTTTCATGTGACACAAAACTCACCTGTCTGTCTGTCTGCAGCTGCAAAGATGGCGGGCGTTTACAGCGACAGTGACCCTCCCAGGAAGACGATGAGGCGTGGCGTCCTCATGACGCTCCTCCAGCAGTCGGCCATGACACTTCCTCTGTGGATCGGGAAGCCGGGGGAGAGGTAGGTGGTACTGCCCCAACGCCGGTGGCCACAATATTGGGCTCTAGTGACGTCCCCACAGCGCCATGGAAACACCTCAGATGGTGTTAAAGAGCAGCTTTGTGTCCTCGCCCAGGCTTCCTGTGAGGTCACGTCTTTATTTCAGGCTTTTATGCGTTTCTTTCACCATCACGTTAAACGGTGGTGGTGAGGCATCTTCTCTTTAAAAACGAGGACGTCACGTTTATCCGCCGAGTGTCTCTTCTGTTCCCGCCATGAGCAGCGAGCGGCACCGGCTTGTCGGTAGCTTGTACCCGATGCTCAGGTGTGCTCCGGCTGACTTTCTGAGGTAGCATCTTCTCTGTGACTCCTCCCTCTCCAGCCCTCCTCCTCTGTGCGGGGCGACCCCTGCGAGCAGCGACTATGTAGCCAAACAGGGAGACAAGGTGGCGGCGAGGGTGAAGAGCGTGGAGGGCGACGAGCAGTGGATCCTGGCTGAGGTGGTCAGCTACAACCATTCCACCAACAAGTAAGAACACGTGACCGTTTGTGGCGACGCCTGCGTGGTGTAATGCGATCATCAGCCTCTGACGCCTCCTCTGCTCCCCCTGCAGGTACGAAGTGGACGACATCGACGAGGAGGGCAAAGAGTGAGTTCCTCTTCGTTATGTTCTCTGACAGGAACAACGTGAAGGGCTTTCACGTTGAAGCTCGGACCGCAGCGAGGCTTTGTGAGCGAGGCCGAGTACGACTCCCAGCTTTAGCCAGAAGCAAGCGTTTATAGGATTTTACATCTGCTCTGGTTCTTCGTCTCTTCTCAGTGTTTTCCTCCTCCCGCTTTTCCTCGTCGTCTTTCTTCTTAGAGTCGTTCTCGTGCTGCAGATTTTTGTCCCTTCGCCTGTTTTTCGTGGAATTTCCTCCATTTTCAGTTTCCATTGTTATTCAGATCGGTGTACAGACGTAGAAATCAGAGGCTGGTTTATATGGGACGGTTTAAACCTGATTGCCACGCCTCTGACTCATTCATGAATGCAGTGATTGTGGGCGGGGCTTGTATGTTTCAGCGCGCGAAACGTGTGTTGATCTTGTCACAGAGGAGTAAACTGTGCCGGGTCTGTGGGAGAATCTCAGCAGCTTGTTCTCTAAAAGTGACAAATCTGCTCCTTCTTCTTCTTCTTCTTCTTCTTCTTCTTCTTCTTTGTTTTCTGAGCGAGCAGGCGGCACATGCTGAGCAGACGGCGGATCATCCCTCTGCCGCAGTGGAAAGCCAACCCGGAGACGGACCCCGAGGCGCTGTTCAGTAAGGACCAGCTGGTGCTGGCCCTTTACCCTCAGACCACCTGCTTCTACCGAGCGCTCATCCACACGCCGCCGCACAGGGTGAGGTTTTATTTTGACAGGCGCGTCTGTGACGGGTCAGCCTCGGCTCAGGGAACGCCGATTAATAAAAGCCTTTTCATGTTTTATCCTCTATGAGTTTATTCTGTGTAACGTTTATTCCAGAGTCGTTATAGCTTCTGCATAGACTGTAGATAAAAGATGCACGTGGCCACTGTCACGTCATCCTCTGGTTTCCAAACATTCGTGTTTTTGTTACTGTGACGTTGGCTTTTGGCGTCGGAAGTGACGGCGCGCCGACTTAGAGCCAAAGCTGATCAGCAGCTCGCCGCGAAGGAGGGTGGGGGCCGAAAACCACTGGGTGATGTCACAGACACTGCTTCCATCTTCTCTGTACAGTCTGTGGGGATTGACTCATTATAGGAGCCTCTAGTGGACATCAGAGGAACTGCAGCTGCTTCAGCCGCAGAGACAGAAACTGTGACTGAGAGCTGTTAATAAAGTGTGTGTGTGTGTGTGTGTGTGTGCAGCCTCAGGACGATTACTCGGTGCTGTTTGAGGACACGTCGTACCCTGACGGTTACTCACCGCCGCTCAACGTGGCCCAGCGCTACGTGGTCGCCTGCAAAGAGAACAAGAAGAAGTGAGCGGCGGCGGCGGGACCAAACGTCCATGTTTATAAGAACACGTGTTCCTCAGTCTGATGCTTGTATCCCTGGGACTGATGTTGTTTCTTGTCAGCTCTCATCAGAGTGGGATTTGTATTGATCAGCTGATCAGATGTTGAACAGCAGGAAGCACTCGAGGAAGAAGAAAAAAACGTTTTTTAATTTATTTTCAGGAAGTAAAAAAACTCATTCATGTTTTATTCAAACTGTTTTGTTGTTTTTTTACGTGTTCGTGTTTGTTGTTTAAAAAAACTGTGCACGGGTTTGTGTCCACGTCTCTTCTCTTTGTGTAAAACTGAACATGACTCCAAGTACAGACGCACAGGAAGTCGGTGAAACACACGACTCTCGTTTGAAACTAAAAGCTGTGACACGTGGAAACGTGATCTGCACGAGGAGCAGAGGCAGGGTACAGGTCCTGGGGTCACCGTCCTCGGGTCATGCTTGGACTTCCAGCTGTGTTTACTTGAAGGTTAAAAGAAAACCAGGTGCTTCAGTCAGATTAATACACGACAATCAATAGAATCAGAATATTCGTCCCTAAGTAAATTATGTGGGTTACAGTTGCTCCAGGACAGCAACAGACTGAACTGTTTAAACCATACAATATGTTCAGAGTTTACAAATGTAACAGACAGATGACATAAAGCTTTATTAGTCCCACACGTTGGTCACTGCCAAAAATATTGTGGCCAAGTTTAAGAGCAGCAAGAGTTCAGAAAAACAATAAGTTAAAAATAGAATAACGTGCTACACAACAAGAGTAAAATGCTTTGTCATAGTAGGAAAAATTGCACATCAGGGAGACAGTTACAACTGTGTGTGTCTGCACAGGTGCAGAGACCGACAGCAGCTGGAAGGAAAGACCTGTGAAATCTCCGTCCCACATCGTGGGTGCAGCAGCTGAAGGAGCTGCTCAGGGTGTAACTGTGCATTAGTTGTACAGGGAGATGGCCACAGGCAGGAATGACTTCCTGTGTCATTCAGTGGTGCATTATGGGTAATCTCAGTCTCACTGAACGTGCTCCCGTGGCTAGCCAGCATGTCACGGAGTGGGTGGGAGGTGTTATCCAACATTGTCTTTGTCTTAGACAGCACCAGCCTCTCCGACACCACCCTAAGGAAGTCCAGCTCTGTCTCCACAACATTACTGGCCTTGAGGATCAGTTTATTCAGTCTGTGGGGGTCTGCGACCTTCAACCTGCTGCCCCAGCATGCAGCAGCATAGAGGATCGCACTGGCCGTAACAAAAAATCCTGAGAATTGTCAGACAGATGTTAAATGACCTCAGCCGCTTCAGAAAATAGAGCCGAGTCGTGCTCCTCTCTGTATTTATTTTAATGAAGCATCTGAAACATCACACAAACTGTCAGTGTGCAGTTTGGAGGACGACAATCTCCAGCTTTGTTTTCATTCACACTGATCTCAGGAACGTAGTGTTTCCATTTCATATATTACCAGATATCAATGAGATTTTGTTGTATTTGTTATTTTTGTGATATTAAAATATTATATGAATTTCTCTTAAATTTACAGCTTGTTTTATAACTTTGTCCATGTTTAAATGAAGTGTTTTTAATTCTAGTAAATTCACCTGTTTGTTTTTTCCATATAAATTCCATGCTCTAAAAAGTACTTTAATTTGATCTTGTTCTTATAAGTTTGGGAATTTTTCTTATAATCCTTCAATTTTCACCCTTTTTTCCTCAAAAATATATTTTTGCTAGTTTTTTTTTGTTCTTGTAAACTGGACAATTGTTTTTCTCTGCAGAAAGCAGATTTTTCTTTAAGTTTTTTCTCCGAAATTCCAAATAACCTTGAAAATACTGAAACTGGTTCCTTAGTTTTTCCTTCAGTGTGTCTGATATCAGTTGTTGTTAGTTTGCATCTACAAGTTTTACAGTTACGGATCCACTAGAGTCCTTGAAGGCAGCACTGCCGCTACTGAGGCAGAATATCCCACAGTCCGTGAATGTTGCGGCGCCCCGCGGAAAGAAACAAACATGGCGGAAGCGGTGAGTGGGTGACAGGTCTGCTGGTGCTTTTTTAGTGATGAAACGTTACTGAAATCATGAATGTTGTGTTTAATTAGAAGGTTAGGGGCCTCCTGATTAGACCTACAGGAAGACGGAGGTGAGCAGCTTTGGCGGAAAGTCCGTTTAGATCGACTAACTGCGTTAGCGCGACGTTAGCTAACCTTAGTCAGAGCGCTTCAAAATAAAAGCCAGGTATAGTTTCGCTTTCTTGTTTCTGTCGATGGCGTTAAGACAACAGAAAAACTGCGCCGAGGATCGCTGAAAGCTTTTTGCGAGGTTAAACTACAACCCAGCTCTGCTTTTAAACAAATTTAATCACTTTTAAACTTCTTGTTGATGTTTGGTTTGTTTTGGGGTCAGTTACGCAAAACAACAGACGGTGCACTAGACAGGGGGAAATACCAGTACAGGCAGGTGGAGAGCAGCGCGAGGGGGAAGAAGCTTTAACGTGGTTTGAAGACGGAGGAGGCCGAGCTGAAGATGTTGGACAGCAGGGACAGGATCAGAAACGAGTCCATCAGAGGGACAGCTCAGTCAGGGAGGCTGAGATGGTCTGAGCATGTGCGGAGGATGACGATGGAGCTGCAGGGCTGGAGTGACAGAGGAGTGTGCTGGGATAGGAGGAGGCACATGAGCTGCTGTGGTGATCTCTGCATGGAGCAGCAGGAAGATTCACTTTTAAACTCAGTACTGTGACATTTCTGTGTGAACTTTGGGGCTTTGAGGAACACGTGCTTTCACATGCCACTTTATTAGATACATCTGTGATATTTAATTAAAGCAGAAGAATCAAACACTTTTATCAGAGGAACCTGGCGTGATGGTGGTGGAGGTGTTTAAAGTCAGCAAAGTGTTTTTAAGCAGGGTTGACTGCTGAGCCTGAGCATGCTGCTCCCACTGAGCACTGAAGTTAAACTTTAAATAAAGCTCTTTTTACTAACGGTGTTTTTTAGCTTTAGTTAACTGTAGTAACGTTGGTTCAAGTGGTTCTGGTCGTCCATCTTCTTCGTCTTATCCGGGGCCGGGTCGCGGGGGCAGCAGCCTAAGCAGAGGAGCCTGGACTTCCCACCTCCCCCGCCACCTTCTCCAGCTTGTCCGGGGGAACAGCCGAGAGATATAGTGTGTCCTGGGTCTGCCCCGGGACTACTCCTGGCTGGTTTTGTCTAGTGTAGACTTTATGTTTGTATCTTAGTTAACAAAACTATTTTGTTGACATCTAGTTTTATTCGTAGTTTAGTTTTAGTTAACTATAACCCCAGTCCTGTGCTGCCTTACGTTATAGAAGTGTTCCTAATATTTTGCCCCCTGGTGTCTGTTGAAGGCGTCTCGTGCTGGACGTTTCTCTTACTTCTGTCTCTGTTCTCAGGTTCACAGCAGCGACGTTCCACTCCCAAAGCCACCGCCAAAGCGCCGACGCATCCTCGACCCGTCAGCCATTGTCCCCGTGCCCATCTACTCCAACAAGGTAAGGAGCCAATAAGAGCCATGGAAGCTTGTTTGGATTAAAGTGAGCCGGACAACATGGACCAAGAATCATACATCACACTGTATCTCTGAGCTTCAGCTGTCAGACTTCAGAGGAGCTGGATTCTGTCAGAAGAAACTCAGTAAAATACATTATGTGGGGTGATATGGTACTACAAGGTCATTAAGATCAGATGGGGCCTGATTATTTAAGACCTTGTATGTGAGGAGCAGGATTTTGAATTCTGGATTTAACAGGAAGCCAAAACAGGAGAAATATGCTCTCTTTCTAGTCCCTGTCAGGACTCTTGCTGCAGCATTTTGGATTAGCTGAAGGCTTTTCAGGGAGTTTTTTGAACATCCTGATAATAATGAATTACAGTCGTCCAGCCTGGAAGTAATAAATGCATGAACTAGTTTTTCAGCGTCACTCTGAGACAGGATATTTCTAACTTTAGAGATGTTGCACAAATGGAAGAACGCAGTCTTACATATTTGTTTAATATGTGCGTTGAAGGACATGTCCTGGTCAAAAATGACTCCAAGGTTCCTCACAGTGTTACTGGAGGCCAAGGTAATGCCATCCAGAGTAAGAATCTGCTTAGATACCATATTTCTAAGCTTTTCAGGGCCGAGTACAATAACCTCAGTTTGATCTGAATTAAGAAGCAGAAAGTTAGCGGCCATCCAGGTCTTTATGTCTTTAAGACATTCCTGCAGTTTAACTCATTGGTGTGTGTTATCTGGCTTCATGGACAGATAGAGCTGGGTGTCATCAGCATAGCAGTGAAAATGTATGCTATGTCTTCTAATGATACTGCCTAAGGGAAGCATGTATAATGTAAACAGAATTGGTCCTAGCACTGAACCCTGTGGAACTCCATAATTAACCTCAGTGTGTGAAGAGGACTCTCCATTTACATGAACAAACTGGAGTCTATTAGATAGATATGATACTTTAATCTATCAGCTGTTCTTGTGATTTTCCTCTGTGAGTCAAATTGAATTGAAAAACATGTAAAAAAAAAATTGTACATATATATAAATGACGTGTCATGCATTCCTCAGACATTAAGCTGTGATTCACTGTAGAGCAGTGCTGTGTCCCTTCAGTGGGAGGGGCTTAAATACATCTTCATGCAACATCAACCTGTATCACATGAACTAGATTGTCCTGATCCTGTGTTTTGTGTCTGCAGGTGAAGAGCAGTCTGCAGCTGAAGCCGACGGCAGCGCTGCTCACCGAAAAGACCGACACAGGTAACAGCTGACGCGCTTTTATCCACGCTCAGAGGAGCGGGTGATTTTCTGGCTTTAACCACTTCCTGTCTGTGAGCAGATGACGACGCAGACGACAGTTTGTTGTTGGAGTTTTCATCTCGAACCGAGCCGGTGCATTTCGTCACCCTCAGCGACTCCGAAGATGAACACGTGCAGAAGAAGGCGGAGCAGCGGCCGTGAGTCAGAACCCGCATCGTGCCCGAGCTTCCGAACGTTAAGCCGAGTTTAGTTTGAATTCGTTGCTGTGCCTCTTGCTTTATTTCAGAGACGCCGTGCGCTGTCCGTCCCCTCCTCCTCCAGAGAGTCCCGTACAGAAACAGTCCAGGGCGATGAAACAGAAGCTCAGGTGAGTCCGCGTGTGTGCTTCCTGTTTCGTTCTCCAGACACATCCGCTAAAGATCAGCGCTGGCTTTGTTTTTGTTCCCACCTCAGTGAGATCGACCAGAAGCTCCGGGCGGTGAGCTCCCTCCTCTCTCCAGAGCCTCAGGGCGGCCTGTCGAGACGGCGCCGAGGTCCTCCCGTGTCACATCCTGAGTATGTGCGCGTGGACGACGATGAGGACGATGACGTCATCATCATGAGCCCGGAGCCGGAGTCAGAGAGCTCCTCAGTGCGAGAGATCCCGCTTAAGATCCGCTGCAGGACTGAGATCCACAAGATCCCGGTGCTGTCGGTACGTACAGGTAACAGCAGCGCAGGTTAATAAAAGGCCACTGTGCCGCGTTTCAGCAGGTGTGTTAAGCTCCGCCTCCACAGCAGTCAGAGTCACATTGATTGAGAAGTACTGACCCGGGGACCAGACACCCAACCCAGAGGATTATGGGCCCTTTTAACGTAATGTATGTTTAAGCATCCTGTCAGTTATTGATTGATTGATTTTCTTTTTTTAGTCGACGCCTTTAAGCGATGTGGTGACGCAGCTGTCTGTCATCCTAAACATCCCGCCTCCTCGCCTCCTGCTGCTGAGGGAGGAAGAGGAGCTGCCGACGAGCGCCACCATCAGCGAGCTCGGCCTCGGCATCGCCGACATTATAGGTGAGTCCCAAACGCAAAGAGCCCCTGTTTGCAGTTTGTCCTCCGCACGGCGTCACCGTGGATTTTAAACAAACGCTCAACAAGATCCGAGGTCGATTCCACGGGTTCAACTGGTAGTTGTTGTATTTGCTGTTCACTGAAACTCTCAACGTGAGGTCCAGAGAGATGCTGGTGAAGGTGGGGGAGGTCATCATCAGGCTGAAGGACCAAAACAAGCCAATCAAACGGTACGAGAGACCAAATCACCAATCAGAACAGAGCGAACGCACCGAGCAGCTCAGCAACAGTAAAAGACCAGAAAACATTTAAAGTGCAGGAGGACAAAAAAACTGCTTCAGAGGTGTAACCACCTCCATCAGCGACACAATAACAGCTCCCACCGTCCTGAAGCTGTCTTGGTGTGCAGCTCGCTGTTAATAAAGATTAACTGGCTCACTGTGTTGAGCAGGGGACTCTTATGTTGAAAGGGTTCTGCCCAGCACCGTTTCCTGTGTGTGGCCAGAGGGTGATATCAGACAAAGAAGGATTATTTTGAACTGTGATTCATGTGAAGCTGCTCTGATGGAGTCCCAGAGTGCAAAATGTTTTCTTCTTTGTGTGTTCAGAGTGTGTGGTCATGGCGGCGGAGGATGGAAGCCAGTCAGACGGTGATGGCAGCATCATCACTGTGAGGCTGCAGAGCAAAGACAGAGACTCTTCTCAGGAGTTCTCTCTGCACAGAGTTCGTACCTCCTCCTTCTCCTTGTTTCTCACAGCAGGGCGTTAACGCCGATGATGTAATGACGCCGTCTGTTTGTTCCTCAGGAGGCGCCGCTGAGGTCCATCTTCTTCCAGTACGTGTCCAAGATGTCTAACAAGGATCAGAAGAAAGTGCGCTTCCATTTCGACGGCTCCAAAGTGACGGGCAGCCAGACGCCGGCGCAGCTCGACATGGAGGACGGTGACATCATCGAAGTCTGGGTCTGAGTCGCCCACTTCAGCTCTACGGTTTATTTAAGCGTCACTGCGATCATTTCAGAGGTCACTTTATTGTCAGGTGCTGACGATGGGACACGGACAAAATGACAGCAAAATCCAAGCGCACCAATCAGGTCTTTAACCTTTCTGTGTCCACACTGAAGCCACTTCCTGTTTTTGTTTGTGAGTATTATTTTTATGAAAATCAAATAAAAGCAAAACAAGCTGACCTCACATTATTTGCATGAGTGAGGTCATGATGAAAAACCTCCACCTGTAAAGGGCAAGAACATGGCCGCCCTGGAGGCTCAATGTGAATGTGGAAGAGTACTGTAAATAAAAGATGGACACAGATGGTCCTGAAGGAAATGACCTGTAGGCTTTTTTTGGACGTGATGATGTCGGTGACCGTGTAGGAACAAACAAATCCGGTCACAGACTCACTGCCCTACAGTCGCTGGCACCGTGGCAACCACCGGCCACTAAGGAAAAAAGTGTATCCCCCAACATGCTAGCAAAAACCTCACGATTGCTTCAGTTGCTAGCATGTTGCTGCGGTTCACCCTTTAAAGTAAGAGGTGTGTCAGAAAATGACCAGTTGATGAGAATTTCTTTATTTTCTTTCACAAAAGAGAACGAAAAGCCAAGTTTAGCAAAAGCTTTTTTATGTCTGCATTAAAGTCACCATTTCATTATTAAAAGTGTAATTTTTTTAAAGGGAAGTTTTGCCAACAAAAAAAGTTCAATATTATTATTAATATTATTATTATTTAAATTCACTATTTAAGAAATGTTTGTTTTTATTTCGGTTTTATGAGAAATAAAGTTACCAAAAACAAATCCTGATTTAAAACATGAAAGCGGACATAAGCAGCCTCCGCCCAGTTTTACTGTTAAAAAATAGTGTTTCTATCAGCGGGTGGAGGGGGACCCACTCTGCGTCACTTCACGGTTGGAGATAAATCCACGGAACGTTACTGAACCACTATCAGCTTCTCCACCCACTCACATCACGGCTGATCGCGGGATTGATTCTGTCACGTGAATTTCGGTAAGCGGGTCATGGCGTCATGTGAGCGGAAGTGGCCGTCAGAGGTGTCATGGCGCCGGGAAAGAAGCGTCTGTCCTGGAGCGTCGGGCTTTAAACGCTTCGTTGGCGTTAACGTCTCTAACCCGGCGCACGGCTCGTGTTTCTGTTTGACGGCGTCAGGATGGAGTCTGGCACGAGCTCTTAGCTTTGTGAGAGGAAGTGAAGATTTGGAGCAAAGAAGAAGAAGCGCCAGCCTGACTCATCCTCACAGGTAAACAACAACAGCGGGCCCACAGACCTGCTCTGCAGAGGTCCATTTAAAAAACAGTGAATTTAGGGTGGCTTTGATTTTTCCTTATCGGAGATAATTCGATTTTACTGCTCCTGACTCGTTTATCAGCGCAAACCGCTCGGTGATTTACTTAAAGAAGCCTTCAAGAACTTATCATTTAATCTCCGCTAAAACAAAACGCGTTTAAAAATGTAATCAAATGTTAACCGAATTTATCAGCAGAGGTTTAAAATGTGCTCTGAAAAATCTCAGCTGATAAAAAAGTAACAAAAGGTTTTTTTGCATGTTCTTTGGTGTTCGGGCTTTGCTGCGCTGCCTGGCTGTACCTACATTTCCTAACTCTGTAATAAAAGAGCCGAATTTAACGCAGCACGCATTAAAAGGTATTAAACCACATTTCAGGTCAATATAATTAACTGTTATTATCTTTGATGGCAGAACAAACACATCTGTGATGATTACGAAGCGAGTTTTAAGACCTTTAATCTTCTTTGAGCCTTTTAAAAGTAAAGTTCCTAATTGGGAACACGTTGAATGGAGATCGGAGCACAGTTTAAACACACTTTAAACATTAATATTGAATTTATGTCAAGATTCCTGAGAACGTGTTGAAGCTGAATGACGTTTATTAGCAAAATAGAAAAAGTGTGAGACATTTGAATGGAGTTTGGTGCTGTGCTCGCTCTCCTCTCCTTTAACCTCGTCAGCTGCTGCCTTGTTCAAACAGCCTTTTGTTGACTTGTGCACGAGTGCAGAGCAACAGCAGCACCCTGGTATTGATGAGGATCCAATCATCCACTGATCAATAAGATGAGCAAAGGGTCACCTGGACATGTCTTATCTTTATTGGAGTCACTTAACAGGAGCACTTCCTTCTGTATGAAAGCAAAACATCAGCCTGAATCAAATATGAGCTCATTTAAGAGCAGTAAGGATGGACGACGGGTGCTGAACAGAGTCCAGGGTGGTGGACTGTTTCAGTTTATTTGCATGTAATCATAGTCATAAAGCCAGCATTCAGTTCCACTCCTCTGATGTCCAAGTGCCTTTATTTGAGCAGAGGGAGAGATGGACCCCCTCAGAGTCGCACTTTTAATTCAATAAAGTCAAAACAAAAAGAAAAGAGCGGCAGAGCGTTTGATGTTCACCGTGTCAGCAGATTGTGCTCGTGTAGAGTATCACATGGCCGCGGTTTCACTCGGTCAGCTTCTCCTTTCTCCGCTTCTTCCTCTTCTCCTGCCTTCATCCTCGGAGCTCCTGCAGAGCTTTCTGCTGCCGGAGCAGGTTTGCGAGTACGGCGTCATGTGTTCACCCGGAAGTTTCAAGAACCTCACCAGTAGATAAACTGGATTTTCCAGCCACTTTTCAGCGTTCACCTCCTCTGCATGTGGAAACATGAACACCACCATTTACACAAACTTCACATGGTTTCACCTTCTTTGAAGACGCGTTTGCACTTTTAGGCTTCATACACATATCAACTGTATCCATGTAGTTCTGCTCTGTGAGCAGTATAACTGCCAACGAAGGAAGAACATCGCGTTCGACGAGCTGTTCATGGAAAGCAAACATTTCACACTCGCTGTTGCGTGACTTTGTCACTTCCTGCTGTCTGCTGCAGGTGAGCGATGTCTCGATATCAGTTTGGAGTCACACCTGTTTGAGCGATCCTGCTAACAAACGGACTGAACCACCGGTAGAAGGAGGATTTAGTGAAGCGTCCGTCTGGCAGAGGACCCAGAACGGGGCCCTGTGGCCCCCGCGGGTCAGTGCGACGGATCAGTGAGTAATAATCTGATCTCTCTCCAGCGGCGGCCATGTCTCGAGGCGAGCCGATGTCGGACTCTGCTCCGTTCTTCTCCTCTGACAGCGAGGCGGAAGGTCCGGAGGATCAGGGCACCGCGACGGCCAATCAGCAGCCAGATGAGGAGTCGCCCAGCGGGGTGTCCAGAGGCCGGGCGTTGGTGATCGTCTTCGTCCTCTGCTACATCAACCTGCTCAACTACATGGACAGGTTCACCGTGGCAGGTACGCTGCTGCCGGGGACGTTTGTTCACATCCACGTGAGCGATGCGTGCGAAGATTCACGTGTTGGTCCAATGCATGCGTGGAAGTTATTTCTGTAACACCTGCTTCTGATGCCAGAGGTGCAGGTGAGTGAAATATGAGTGAAGTAAATGACGTTTGTTTTGTGCACCAGGTGTTCTCCCTGACATAGAGCACTACTTTGGGATCAGCGACACAGAGTCTGGCTTACTTCAAACAGGTAAGGAGGAGAACTCCACCCCCTCATCATGTAGCAGGACTTATGTTTCATGAAAAGAAAGTTTTATTTCCATTTTCAGCACAAATGTTGCTGCAGACAAACACGATGAGCTGCTAATGGTTATGGTCACATGTTACTTGACTGAGCGTCAGACTAAAGAATTTGTGCCCGTTGTAGTGACGGCTGTTTTTAGAGAACCGGCTCTTCAGGTTGTTTTGTTGCTTTAATTAATTTATTACCAACAACAATATAAAATTATGCACAAAAGGAATTATAATGTAAAAAGAAAAAACGTGGTTTTATTTATATATGTTTATATATAAATGTATACGGTGGCCCCTAGAGACAAAACACGTACAAACTCCAAAACACATTTCTAGCTTTAACTGAACTTCAAAGCAGAGCTACTAGATCACTTAAATGACACAATTGAAAGCATGTGTGTGTTGTTTGTGTATTTATACACAGGCACTCATATATATTCAAAGAATTAAAAAAAAAAAGTTCATGTACCTGTTACTACCACACACCAAATCCGGTCGTTGGTACTTGCTGGCTTGTGTAGCCTCTAGGTAACAAAAGCTCAACACTGCCCCCTAGCATCCTGGAGCACTGCTGTTGTGTTTTGTACGTGTTTTGTCTGTAGGAGCCACCGTAATTATACTTTATTTATTCACTCCACATAAAATGTAATAAATAAATCATATAATACAAAAACCAACTATTTAAAATTTTCAGCTTTTTCCTTTTAAACAAATTTAAAGTGAAACAACACAAACACTGCAAACCACAACACAATTAAATATAACTTATAATATGAAAACAAAAAGAAGATGCACATTCTCTGTCATATGGACCTGCATGAATAAACTTTCTGAATCCTTTATCATCCACAGCTGAAAATAGTTGTGGATGATTACTATACCTTTCTAATGTGACCTTGTTGTCCCTGCTCTCTCTCGCTCCCTCCCGCTCTGTTCCTGTGCTACTGTGAGTGTAACTACCGCCCCTCCCCCCTCTGCCCAGCGCAAAGCACAAGGCTCGCGTGCAGAAAAAAGTGCGAGAGAGAGAGAGAGAGAAAAAACCCACTCGCGTCGTTCACTTCAGAGAGTTGGCGACCGACACGTCTGGCACGTTGGTAGAAGTGGTCTTCATGTTGGAACCATAAACGAACCTAAATACAAACCTTCTCGAGTGCACCTGTGCTGTGGGACAGGGTTTTTCTGTCTCACAGTTACTGGTAAATACTGACTGCAGTCACATGACCACAGGTCACTTCCTGACTCCAGCTCTCACCTTTGTGCTTCCTTCCAGTTTTTATCTGCAGCTACATGTTCCTGGCTCCTGTGTTTGGTTACTTGGGCGACAGGTACAACAGGAAGTACATCATGAGCGGCGGCATAACATTCTGGTCGCTGGTGACGCTCGCCAGCTCCTACACGCCCAAAGAGGTGAGAGAAATGTTTGAACTCAGGAGGAAAACTTTAGTGAAGGTTTGAATGTCCACAAACGCACGTGTTCTCCTGCCGCAGCACTTCTGGGCGCTGCTGCTGACTCGAGGCCTGGTCGGCGTCGGCGAGGCCAGCTACTCCACCATCGCTCCGACCATCATCGCCGACCTCTACGTGAAGAGCAAGAGGACCAACATGCTCTCCATCTTTTATTTTGCCATCCCTGTCGGCAGGTAGCTGCAGACGTGTTAACGATGATCCAGAAAGTGAAAACTCAAAATTCTAACTAAATTAAATAATTAAATATTTATATTATTGGTGTTTATTAAATCGCACCTGAAAAATCCATGTCATTAAACTTCCCTCGCAGTCTTTGTTACTACATTTACTATTATTAATCATTATTATTGATATGATTAAATATTCAGTGTTCTGTTTGTATCGTTCCACAATTTTTGCTTTAAAAGTGACTAAAAATAAAAATATTTATGTGGTTAGCATGAATGAACTTCCTGGGAGTTTTCATTGTCACACAGGAAGTGCGAATAGCTGACCTCTCTTTGTCTCCTCCCGTCAGCGGTCTCGGCTACATCGTCGGCTCGCAGGTCAGCAGCAGGGCAAAGGACTGGCACTGGGCGCTGCGGGTGAGCCAGGCAAACATCTGCTGCAGCTGTGTGGTCTCCTGCTGTTTCCCCCAGCTGATGAGCGTTTGCGTTGTCCTTCCTCCTTCAGGTGACTCCGGGTTTGGGGCTGATCGCTGTGCTGCTGCTTCTGTTTGTGGTGAAGGAGCCGAAACGAGGAGCCGTCGAGGCCCGACCCGAGAATCGCCTGCACCAGACCAGCTGGCTCGCCGACCTGCGCGATCTCAGCAAGAAGTAGGTCACCGCTATTCTCAGAAGACGCTCTGGCCTCAGCTTATTTCTAGGCTCAGAATATAAAGTCGCGTTCGACAGAATCTCCATCACTGATCACATCGTCTCCATCCATCAGTCAGAAACATGCATGCTGCAGTGAGCTGCAGGCTCTGAATATCTCGACAACGACTCGGCGCGAAGCTGCGGTCTCGTCCTGATGGGAGAGGAAGGTTCTGGTCTGCTGTTCGTGGGCTAAACAAGGACACAGCCAGCTCGTTTCAGTAATGTTCGACTCAAACTACCAAGCGTCAAAAATGAGCAAACGCGATGAGGGCCTGAGTAATTGTGTAATTGCAGGTTTTAAATATGCAGCTCAGGCCAAGGGAAGCCAGCTGAGTCACGTTTCTGATAGGAGGGTGAAGTCTTCGGTTAGAGAGGGCGGAGGAGCTGTTCTCCGGGTCAATCTGACGGGTCGGCTTATAAACCTGAAGTCTGAGCAGCTTTTAGGTTCCCATCAGATCTCGACCCTGTGAACAGACGCCTGTGGGCAACATCCACGACTACTCCCAGTGAACAACACGATCCTACGTTACATTTCTTCATGGCGCGTAACGGACTGAATACTGAGACTCGGAAACAAAAGAGTGATATCTGATGTGTGCGCTGCTGAGGAAAAGCACACAGATGCTGTTGTGCACACTCACCCACTCACTGGGTTTAATAACGGGACTCTGCTCCCTCTGACGGGCCGCGTCCAGCTTGGTTCTGGTTTCGTCACAGTGCTGTAATTAGGGATGGGTACCGGTGTCCGGTGCCATGATGGCACCGGTTCTGACATAAACGGTAGTAACCAGACCGAAAAGCAGCGCACATTTCGGTGCTTTATTTCGGTGCTTTTTTTCCCTGAGCTGTGATACACTTTTAGCCAATCGTTTTACGTTTCCGAGGATAGTAGGCGGGGCCAGGTACGTACGTTCTTTTAGAGCAGAGCTACAGATTAAAAATGTCCAAGGCGAAGCGGTCAAAGTCTGGCTGTACTTCATAGCAAAAGATGCAAACTCAGCAGCAACAAGTGCTTTAAGCTGATACTGTGATACTGTCAAAGGAGGTAACACCAAGAATCTGATGAAACGCCTGGCGACGCATAGCGTTTTTTTAAAAGCCGAGAAATGCGCCGTATTTGATAGCTTGCTGTGAGACCTCACACCGAGCACATCTACTGCGGGTGTGGTGCCTGTTATCGGACACGGAGTTAGCAACATCCCCCAAAAACACGAAGAGGAGAGTCCTGGCCCCTAGCCCTGCCAGTGTAGCAGAAATGATGAGGATGATGATGCAGCAGCCGTTCTTCTCTGCGTGAGTAGCTTAATGTTGTTCGTGTGTAATTTACGTTGAGTAGGCTAACCACGTTATTACATTAATGCAGGTAAGGTGAACTAGCAAACATCATCATAGCTACATGCGGCTGTCTTCTTGTTTGATGGCAGATACTCCCTTCACCCTGGCCAAAAAGGCTAAAATGACCAAAGAAAAAGTGGAAAACAGTTAAACATGAGAGGATTTTGGACAAAGTTTGTGTTCTCCATTCTTTAAGCACCGGTTTGAGCACCGGCACCGTTTCAAAAGTACCGATTTGGCACCGGTATCGGATAAAACCTAAACGATACCCATCCCTAGCTGTAATACTGGGATATGAGGATGAGGACTCAGTGAAGGGTTAGAGGGCAGAGGAAGAGCTTTGCTGTCACGTTCACAGTTCTCAGACATCCACACGATGATTCACTTAAATACTCTCCTCCCCCCAAAACAGCCGAGCTCACACCGTTCTGTCACGGCGTCTCTTTGGTAAAGCCATGCCGTGGTTTTAATGCTTTGACGTTCAGCTGGTTTCCATCTCTCTCCTCCGCAGCCGCAGCTTCATGTTGTCCACGTTCGGCTTCACGGCCGTGGCGTTTGTGACGGGCTCTCTGGCTCTCTGGGCGCCAACGTTCCTCTTCAGGGCGGCCGTCTTCAACGGGGAGAGGGCTCCCTGCATGGAGGCTCATTGCGAGTCCTCAGACAGGTAAACGTGACTCTACACCTGAGGTGGGCGGGGCGGGCGGTTACTTGTTAAATTCGACCTCGATGGAGGAATGCAGCATCCTGATGGTTTGGGGTTTTTTTTTTCTCCTCAAGTCTGATTTTTGGGACCATCACCTGTGTCACCGGCGTGCTGGGTGTGGCCAGCGGCGTGCAGGTGAGCCGACAGCTGAGGAAGAAGACGGCCCGAGCCGACCCGCTGGTCTGTGCCGCCGGTCTGCTCCTCTGTGCACCGTTCCTCTACCTCGCCATCATGTTCGCCCAGGCGAGCACCGTCGCAACATATGTGAGTCCTGCATAGAATCGCAGCCACCCGTCCACGCACCCGTCCACGCACCCGTCACCATTTAACGCCCAGCCTCCATACATGCATCCATCTGAGCAGTCAGAGGGTCGTGGGAGGTGTCAGTGTTTGAGTTTCAGCATTAATCACGACACAAAGATGGCTGACACACCTTTAGAACAGCTCCACCTGCTGGTTGTTCGTTGATATCTTTTCTGTTCGTCCCTCCAGGTCTTCATTTTCTTCGGGGAGACGTTCCTGTCCATGAACTGGGCCATCGTGGCGGATATTCTTCTGGTGAGACATGTCTCCTGTTGGACTCGAACACGAACTTCCTGATTACTCACAGATAGCTCGTGATGGTGACATGAAAAAATAAAAATAATTGAAAGCAACCAAATGAATTTGATTACAGCTAAATGTGATTGGCTGATACAGAATCTAAAATGCAGAATTTACAATATTAAAGAAAGTGAAGACGACGAGTGATTCTCCGTCTGTTTCAGTACGTAGTCGTCCCCACTCGACGCTCCACAGCCGAGGCTCTGCAGATCGTCGTGTCTCACCTGCTGGGAGACGCAGGAAGTCCCTACCTGATAGGAGTGGTACGTACACACACACACACACACACACACACACACACACACACACACACACACACACACACACACACACACACACACACACAGGCTGTTGTTGCTGACTGATAATCGACGTCCATCTTGAACATTGGCCCCTCCTCTTCCTGTGTCAGATCTCCGACTCTCTGAGGAAGAACGACTCCTTCCTGTGGCAGTTTCGGTCTCTGCAGTTCTCCATGCTGCTCTGCGCCTTTGTGGCTGTGGTGGGCGGAGCTTTCTTCCTCGGGACCGCAGTCTACATCGAAAGAGACCGCGAGCGAGCCGAGAACTACGCCCCCACAGGTGAGACGCCCCTGTGTGTTGTGCTCGCAGCTGATTGGAGGTGAAATTGTGACATCATTTCTGCCGTGACTCCTAACACTTGTCGTGTTTGTTTGTTTTTAACAGATGAGCCGATCGTGGTGCCGAAAAGCGGGCGCTCCACCCGGGTTCCGGTGTCCAGCGTCCTGATCTGAGGAACCTGGCGGAGGTTCTTCGCCACCTGCGGCTGGTTGTGTCTCACCTGTCGGTGTCGCAGACTCTCTGCCGTGCAGAAACGCTTCAGGACACTTTTTATTTTTGCAGATTTGATTGCTTTTTATAACCTTTTCTGCCAGGAAGGCTTGAGAGCGTGTTCTTCAGCTCGCCTCTCGGCTCGGCGGCCACGTTTCAGAGCGCGTATGGCGTCGAGACTCGACCGAAGCTGCTCCGTGGACTTTACTGACCCCGCTGTCATCACTCAGCAGCTGATCTGTGATCAGCCCGGAGGCAGAAAGACGGATGACGTCGTGCTCTCGCGTCTTTCCAGCAGAAGCTTCGTTAATCACTTTGATAAGCGCGTTTGAGCTGTTTTAGTTAGAACACTAACTCTCTCCTGTTTCCTTCAGCGCCTCGACCGTTTCACCTCTCATGGTTTTAAAGAGCCTCTATTTGAATCCCACATCGGCCCCCGACCCCAGGCCTGACCCCTGACCTCTGACCCCATCCCTGGACACTGTAAACATGTAATTTTTAATTTTTTTGAAATGTTTTTATTACATTTTCCTTCCAACATGACTGACACATGAAAACTGTCCGTGGCGACTCTGACTCCATGGTTACGGTTGTCGTCGTCCCCCCCCCCCCGGAGGAAACGGCTTTTCACTGAATGTTAACCTCGAATAATTTTTCTGAACTTTTCTGAATTATTAAAGGAAAATGAACCTGCTGTTTGTGTGTGTTTACAATGGAAATGTTTATGATCACAGCTGTGCGTCGACGTTCTCATAATTCATTTAACAATCAATAATCTAGCAAAAGCATATCCTAACTATCATTCATATACATACATATATATACATATATATACATATATATAC
>NW_005187603.1:784008-819975 GCF_000239375.1 Pundamilia nyererei
GTGTGTGTGTTTATGTGTGTGTGTGTGTTTATGTGTTTGTGTGTGTGTGTGTGTGTGTCTGTGTGTGTGTGTGTGTTTATGTGTGTGTGTGTGTCTGTGTGTGTGTGTGTGTCTGAGGGGCCACCTTGACAGTAAGGATGTGAAGCAGGGTCAAAGGTCGGGTGTGGTTGTGTTACTGGTGTGTTCTGGTTGGTGGCTCTGATGGAGGTGGGATCGCTCCCAGCCTCGCTGTCACACACCGGACCCACACAGAGAAACGAAAAAGCCCCCGGCGCCCTCGCCGAGAGATGCCGGGGTTTCTCGTTCCCCCCTCTGTGCTCCGCGAGCGCTGAGCAGAAGGAGAGCAGAGGCTGCGTGAGGGGAGTGAGGAGGAGAGGCTGTGGTTTCCTGTTTGTAGGTGGGAGGATGTTGAGACGGTTGCAGCAGCGTTCACGCAGCGCTGCAGCTTTTAACACCCGGAGATGCGCCGAGGTGTCGCAGTCGCACCTCCTGATTGGTTGGAGGTGTTTGCGTGAAAGACTTTGTTCTGCTCTCTCTGAGCTGCAGGCCTCCGGTTTCCACTTTCCACCAGCAGCTGAGGAGCGCGGAGAGAGAGGGCAGTTAGTCCGGCCCACGCACGCCGCTCACCGCAGCAGCGCTGACTCACCAGACTCTGCACAACTTTCATACTTCTGATCTCTGTTGGGAGCTCAGCCGCTCCCCATCGCTCCTCTTTGCCTGACGCTAAAGTCTCCCCTCGCAAAGACCCGAGGTCCGTCTTCTTCTCAGAGGAGGACACCTGCAGATCGGCCCTCAGGAGGTGATTGGGTACGGCGATGACGGAGGAGTGACGGAGGCGCTCAGACACCGGATCAGCTCATCAGAGAGGACAGACGGGCGTGAAAGAGACGGAGAAAAGTCCTCAGACATGACGGATGTTTGCTTACAGTAGTCGCCTCATGAGGAGCAGAGAGCAGCTGCAGGCCCCAAAACGTCTCCGATCCTCTGCCCAGCATTCCACCGCCGCTCCCTCTGCCGCCGCCGCGTGTTCTCGGGTGTAGGTGAGTTTCCCGTCACTTTGTGGCTCCATTAACTGTCTTTGTTAGTCAGCGAGGCCCGGGGCAGGAGACAGGCCTGCGCTCTCATAGACGTGCTCGTTTCATTGCACTCGATCTCAGGAATCACTCCTGAAGTTCCTCCCCCGCCTGGATTCTGCCTTTTGGTTGGATAGTACCATCCATCAGTTAGATGGTACCTGTTCAACCCAAGTCCAGCTCCGCTGTGAGAGGTCGGTCTTTGTTCGCCACAGAAAAGTGAAACTTTCAGAAACATTTTAATGAGCCTTTACACGTTTTAACATTTCGGGTTGTTTCTGTCGGCGTTCCAAACAGACAAGAATTCGATAAGAAGCGTTTGGATGCCGAACGAACACCGGTGACCTGACGCTTCAGATTCTTCCTTTTCTTTTACAGAGTTTCAGGTTGTATCGGGCGGGGCGGGATCCTGCTGTACGCCACACATCTGAATAAAAGGCTCGCACATTTCATTAACAGGCTGGTTTTAAAACAGCGACAATCTAAACTTTTGAAATTTCACCAAAAGGTGCGTCGTTACAAAGAAATGCTGCTAACGACGCATGATGATGATTTCAGAGTGCGGTCTGCTGATCTGAACACTGAGGCCGACTCAGCGGCGGGCTCGTGTTGGCCGTATATGGTTCGCCCGTGCTGAAGGTGAAGGTTTTACAGCCCAGAGAAGCAAAAGGTCATTTCCAACATGTGTGTGTGAGACCCAATCAGAGCTCTGCTGTTAGAAAAGCAGGATTTCATGCAGCTCAAAGAAGAGAAATCACAAAAGTTCCTCCATCATCAGGACCTTTGACCTTTTGCTTGTTTACCAGCGGTGAAGTTCACTCGTTCTCTTTTACATGAAATTCTCTGATATTTATCTGAGAATTAAAAAAACAAAGATGAGAATAAGAAGGGTCCATATATAAGCTAGCCTGAGGTCCAGTCAGGTTAGCTGATGGGCGGCGTGGGCTCAGGTGAGCCTAACTGGTTAAAATAACCCGCTGCACAGGAAACAGAGCGCTGCGCGTATCAGCGGCTCCAGGATCTCTGAAATGTGAAACAAAAGGAGAAAAAGCTGAATTTTCAGGTTTTTGTGCATCGCGGTCGAGGAGTCTTCTCGGGGCCACATTTACAGCCCCGCTCGGCTGTGTTTGGCGTCTCATTGCAGGGCCAGATGTCAGGTGACCTGGTTTGCTGTGAGTTCAGGCCGAACAGGCCGCTGGTGCCGGCAGGTTCTTCGTACATGAGCAGATCTGCAGCTTCGCTTCAGAGAAACAGCTTTCTTTACGTGGCGAAACCCCAAAACGCCTCCTGCCTTATTTTCAGTTGTCACATAATGTAGAGCACAGCAAAAAAAGAGTTCCCCTGTGGTTGTGCGCATGGAGGGCAGGTTTTCTTACACCTTTGTGTTTATGGCTGTCTTCACTCACAGCAAACAATAAAAACAAACACACAAGAGTGATTACATTAAAAAAAATCTCATGTTTTAACCTCATATTTTTAGAACTGTAGCTGTTTGAGTTGTGAGTGAGCAACGCTTATTTATGATGCGCCTTCGTGACGCGGTGCTGGAGCGCTGTGAACGAGAGTAGAATAAGCAACACGTTGGAGTGATGGAGTTAAAATGAGCAGCAGGCTGGTGTGTAAGCCTCCAGCTGCAGCTCAAAGCCTGTTTGCATCCTGTCTGAGCTGCACATTGAAGCGCGCTGACAGTTTGACGGAGCTGATTATCAGGACTTTATCTGAAGACTGGAACATGTGACTTCCTGAAGTTCACCCTGATGATGCCAGAAAACCTGCAGCACAGTGTTTCTACTTGACTTTAGTGTTTCTACTTTCTGTTGAGAAACGCAGGATCCCCCTGACTCAGTCAGACTCAGCGTCTTCAGTCCAACTCCACACATCAGAGCTGTGGTCTGGACTCGGGCCTGGTCTGGCTTCAGTCTGGAGCTTTTGGACTTTCTAACAAATTAAAAATATCTATATCACTTTGAAAATATGAGCGCTAATTCTCATTTTCATTTTTGTGTATTTTATTGCTCACAGTTTGATAATCGTGAACAAACAGAAACATGTGAGGATGTTAGGGTTAAAAAATCCTGCTGATCACGTAAAGATCTCAGAAACTCAAGAATCATTAGGATTCATGAGTTAGTGCTAAAGACTTAGCCTGGTTATAAACCGTTACAGATACTTATAATCGTTATACACTGGTTAAAATGGGTTATAGATGGATTAGAACTGGTTATAGATGATATATATTATTGTATATTATTATATTATATATATTATAATTATATATATATTGTGTATATTATTATAATATTATATACCTTACAGTATAAAGCGCCTTGAGGTGACTCTTGTTGTGATTTGGCGCTATATGAATAAAACTGAACTGAATTGAATAACTGGTTATAGACGGTTAAAATTGTCATAATGGGTTATAGAATGGTTATAACTATTATAGACTAGTTATAATGGGTTATAACTGGTTATAGACTGGTTGAGGACTGGTTTTCAGCCATTTTTTGTTTGATTTCCAAACGTAGGCTCAGACTGGGTCTTGGACGTGGGGTTTTTTGACTGATTTTGAGCTGACCTAGTTTCGTGTCTTCGGACCATCTCAGTGTCTACTGGGTTTAGACTCTGTATTAAAGGTGATTTGAGACCCAGTTTCAGACTGGTCTTTACACTGACTGGTTTCTGACTGAAGTTATTTTGGACTAGAAGAAAAATAAATTTCAAACAAATTTCTTTTGGCAGAATCTTGAAAGACGCGGCAGAGCTTTTGTGAATTCGGGAGGTCTCTTTTGTCTGTCTGTGTGACTTTAGACTTTCAGATGTGGCTTTGGGCTTGGTTTTAGACTGGTTTCAGCCTAATTCAATTACCTAATTTTATCTTTGGTTTGATCTAATGCGGTTTCAGGGATTAGGTTTAGATCCACCTTTGGACGGATTTCTAACCTGCGTTTGAAGATTTCAAAACATATTTGATTAATTTCATGGATTTCATGGCAGTTGAAGAAACTGAATTAAAGCATTGTTAAGAAGATGATGTAATAATATGAAAGGATGTAATCGTTCATGAGCTGAGTTTGATGTTGAGCTTTGAGGTGTGGTGCATGATTTTCACTGCTGATATTTGATTTTTAGCTCAGAAACATGTGCAGCTCAGATAAAACCGATCATTATCAGTCAGTTCGTTTCCTTTGCACAGCTGTGACCTTATTAGACGAGCTTCTGTTTGCTGACAGAGTTTAATAAAACCTTTCAGGGGGGTTTGTGGCGGGCTCTACATTTGCAAGATGGCGGCCTTCCTCGCTGCAGTGTGGAATTGATGTTTGTGAGATGCAGTAAAAGCTGCGAAGCCGAGGCCGAAGATGTTCGTCTGAGTCGGGTTTCCATCATCGTGTTTCCTCTGAAGTGTGTTTCCAGCGTTCGGAGCCGGCTGGCCTTGTTTACTGGAGACTTTTGGGTTTGCAGGGGAAAGAAAGCGAGCAGTACCAGTCAGTCGCACCACGTGGTGGATGGTTTTCCTTCCTGTGTGACGCACCCCTGAGAGCAGATTAGCATCACACTGTTCTTTGTGATAACTCAGGAAGGTAAAAACCACCAGTTATTTAAGAAAATAGGACAGCCGGTTTCATTTGAACAGCTTCCTCGTGTTCACGGCCTCGTGTGATGAAGACGAGCACACGAGCGTTTGTCAAACTCAAACTTACTTGTGGCAAAATGAGTCCGATTATAATGTGAGATGAGCTTTCCTGGTCGTTCCTGACAAGTTTGTGAAAATCTGTATTTTGTATGATGTGCTAGTGCAAAAGAGACCTGCTGTCAATGACCTGCAGACAGCTTAGAAAATCAAACCCTACCAAACCTCAGTCACGTAAACTGCTCTCTGCTCAGTTTCAGTGACTTGTTGTGGAGCGACAGAGGCCGCCCGCTAATGTTAGCTACCGGTAATGTTAGCTAATGTTAGCTAATGTTATCCAGGTTCCTGTGGCCGTCTGTACTTCATGTAAATGATGACGGTACATCATTTACATGAAGTACACGTAGAGACCCGAGTATGTCAAAATGTGACTTTAGTTTGGTCGTCTGATCCCACAGAGTCCCGGCTCACCGACGCACCGTCTGTACTTGTGCTGGATGAAGATGCTTCTTCACGTCTGTGGGTGGATGTTTGGGTCCAGGGTGTTGCTCCAGCAGGAATTTGGTGTTTGTGATGTAACATGTATATGGCCCATCATAAGCATCGGTATCACTTTTCAGATTCATGTCTTCTGCAGGTTTTCCTTTCTTTTTTCTGACCTTACTGCAGGTAACAGTCAGAGTTGAGCGGGTGCAGCAGCCCTCAGCTCTGCACACATGCACTTTTCCTCCAGTGATGTAGAAATGTAGCATGAAACCGTTTGTCAGCCAGACCACAAAGGTTTCTGGTTTTTATGTCTCATCCAGCGCAGTTTGGGTCGGCGTTATGAACCCGAGGAGGACTGCTTTGATCGCACGACTTCTGAACATTTAGCTTCAAAATCTGAATTAAACTGAAGCTTTTGTTTTGTGTTTGAAGCCAGTGGAAATTTGACTTGTTTGTGCAGCTTCATTGGTGGAAGTTTCCAGTTGTTGTGTTCAAAAGCCGAGAAAAACCACAGAATGAAAAACACCAAACTTCCAGAGAAGAGACGGCTCGCGGTAACAATCCTCCATGCTCACGTTTAAAGACTTGTTGTTGTGAGGAGCAGGTTTTTCACGGCTGAGACACTTCCTGCTTCCTTTTTTAGCATTAAATGGTGAAACACAATCATCGGCAGAGAACAAGAGCTCACGCGCTCTGCAGGCCACCGGACGCCCGCTTCAGATAAACAGGCTCAAACTAGAAGACGCTGCCTGTAAAACAAAGTCTCCAATATTTTGTCCTCCTGTAAAAACTGAAGAAAAAAACCCACTCGTCTGTTGAAATGAGTGGATTAGTCCAAACCCTAACCATAACCCCAGGTGGGTCAGCACTGACCTGACACAGGTTTACGAGTTACTCTTAATCCAAACAGAACAAAAGCACTCGGCCAGCGAATCCTTCACTCGAGGGAATTTTCTTTCTTTCAGGTCTAAAGAAAGTCCGGATCAAAACGTGCTGCTTCGTCTTCACCCAGCTTCCTGAGATTCAGCTTGTAGCCTTTTGAGTAACAAACAGCAGTGAAAACATGACCTGAAAAGGTTTTTCACTCAGAGTGGATTTATATTTTTCCCACTGCACTAACTAAACTATCAACCTGACAAATGCCCCCACGCCATGACGCTGCCGCCACCATGCTATATAGCTCATGACCAGCTCATGACTGTGTGTGTGTATTTATATATATTTCTATATATCATGATGAAGATTAAAGTTTTTAATGACTAAAGCAAAAACCAATTCCCAGCCAATCGTCGTCACCACGAGCCTTGACCAATCAGATTGCTTTCATCCGATCCAGCCTTTGCTAATTATGTCTCAGTAACTCAGTCTGGCACGGCCTGGACTGCTCAACGCAGCAGATGATGTGAATGCTTCTGTGAACAGGACATCCTTTTATTTGTTGACTGATTAGATCGATAGCAGATGTTCAGATGTTCACTGGGAGTGAGGGAGACGGCTCAGAGTCAGAGAGGCTGAGACAGTCTGAGCATGTGCAGAGGAGGGAGGGGGGATGATGACGATGGAGCTGCAGGCAGGAGGAAGACCTCAGAGGAAGTTCAACAGTAAGCTGGTTGGTTTCCTGCTGTGCAGATTGATGACTGATAACAAAGTGAAAGTAAACTTCAGAATCTGAACATCACTTTAGGCTCAAACACATCTGATAAAGTTCAGGATTGTTTGTTCCAGGTTTGATCAAAGTCTGCTTTAAATAACTGAAGTTACTCGACCTCAGTCGTCCTTATCTGCAGTGACAGAGGTTAAGACCTGACCTGCGATCTTCTCCTTTCCCTCTCAGATAAACCATGGACTTCTCCTGGTTCCTCCTCCTCGTGTCGGCCGCCGTCTTCGTCTCCATCGTCCTCCTGGCCGTCATCTGTTTGGACTGCAGGAACAAAGGTCCACTGCGTGGGTGAAAGTTGCAGTTGACACTGTATCAACCTGCGGCTAACCGCTGTTAACCACAGGCTGACCTGACTCGAGCACAAACCACCCTGTGGTTTTCAGAAACGCCTTTTATCTCTGACTCAGACCAGATCTTTCACACCCATCGTGTCCAGCACAGCGTCTTCTGAGATTTCTGCTTTGAGCTACTGACACATTATAATCTTTCTTTTCTCGCCCATCAGGGTCCATCCAACAAACAGCTTCAGAAGACTACACGTAAGTGTTCCCGTCTGCAGCACAGAGGAACTTTTCATCGATGAGTCAAAGCTTAGAAACGATGATGGTTTTTTTTTTTCAGATCACCTGAATTCAGAGTCATCCATGCAGGTAAGTCTGAAACATCAGTCCAACCATCAGCTCAAACCAACGGTCCATGAACACGTGGTTGATTCTGCTCTGCGATGTCGGCCACTCATCACCTTCACATTTCCACCTCTGTGTTTTTACTCTGTGCAGCTTTGCGTGACTCACACTTCACAATAATCGGTCTCATTATTGCTTGTATCTTTAAGCTCCTCTCTCCATGCCGACTTCCAGAAGCCTTGCGAGCGGCAGCATCAGCGTTGGTAAGCTTTGAAATCAGCCTAAGCTTTGGTCCGACGTGCACGGATTTTCTGTGTGCGTACCTTCAAACTGTGGTCACATTTAACATCAACGCTGACTTCAAATGAAATAACTAATACAATACAACCTTCTTTGTATAGCACATTTAAAAAGCAGCGGTACACCAAAGTGCTTCACAGTAATACAATAGAGATAGGAACAATAACAGGGTCTAAATACACCAACAGGTGGAGAGCACGAATTAGCCTCAGCGCAGTGTAAATACAAAACACAGAGATTATTCAGCAATAAAATAAAATGATTAAAACTACGTAAGGGAACATTTGCAGGATACAGGCACTAACTAGGGAAGGCTAGATTGAATAAATGGGTTTCAATCACGATTTAAAAGATTGAACTGATTCAGTGAACAGCAGTAGGACGATTATTCCAGAGTTCGGGTGCAGCTATGGCAAAAGCATGATCACCTCTGGCCTTCAGCCGAGACCCAGGCTGCACTGAGAGCGATTGTTGATCTCAGTGCTCTGCTAGGAGTGTACAAGCTGAGAGGTTCAGTAAGATATCTGGGAGCAAAGTCATTTATCATTTTAAAATCAATGCGGTATTTGATGGGAAGCAAATGCAGGTCAGCGAGGATGGGAAACAAGTGTAACTAGCTGATGCAATCTGCTGGTTGGGTTTTACGGAGGTAAACGAAATAATAAAAACTGAAACTTTGAGCTTTTAGGAGAAAGTAAAGTTGTCCCCTCCCCGAGGATGGACGACTGCTCTTGAAAACAGATACGAGTGCTTTATACCTCTCTATGCTGATGATGATGAAGCTAACACTGATCTGTGTTCCAGCCCAGCCGACCCTACCCCCGAACCCCGTCATCATTACAACCCCTCCACCTGACCCCCACCTGCGGCTTCCTTTGTAAGTCCCTCTGTGTTATGAGCGCACCTGGTTCAGGTGATGAACGTTGGCGAGCAGGAGACGCTCTCCTGGGAGCGTGCAGAGCTTTAGAAATCGTTGTGTGATGTGCACAGATCTCTTTTTTGTGTTTCACAGTTCATCCAAACCTGAGCACAGACCTTACACCCCAACAGAAACTGGTGAGCCTGGAAAGGACAACGCATTATTTAAGTTGTATTTTTCTGTTTTACCTTCTTACCCAAACCTGTTGCTCCAATTCTGTCCTACAGAGAGCAACCCGAGTTATGAGAATCCAGGTACGGGTACACCCTCCTCTTTTTGCAATCAGACCCATTTGCATTTGCACAGTGAGCCCAGCATCAGTCAGATGAAGCTCAGATCATCAGATGCACAGACAGAGCTGTGGTCCAGAGGATCAGACCCATCTGAGCCGTTTTGGATTAAAAAGAGTCATTTTTGATGAGCCACACGATTAGACTTTATGCCAGGAGTACACCGGCTTGTTGCCTGTTCAGAGGAACAGCTCAGAGGAGCTTCGTGAAGATGTTTCACCTCTCAGGCTGCCACAGTTCAGAACTGACATCTGATCTGATAAGTTTAGACTGGTTGGTGCAGAGTTGGTTGGAGGAGGTGGAGGTAGATGATCCGCTGCGGTGACCTCTAAAGGAAGCAGCTGGGAGATGAAGATCTACTTTTAATCTCAATATTGTGACATTTCTGTGTGAAAAACAAAAACTAGTGACTGACTTTCATCACTTTGTCTTGTTGGTGTTGACTTCCAAGACCTGAAGCTTCTCGGCCTCCAAAAGCGATTTATCAGTGAGACTTGTGGAAACTGTTAGACTGGATTTAATAGGTTTAACTCTGAGATTTTAGGATTTATTTAACTTTGAGATTAGTTAAACTGGACCTGGGATTCAATATTGGACCTCTTTAACCTGGTTATGGTTGTAGTGCACTGGTTAAGCTCTTTGGACTGGGAGAGCTGGTCTGGACCGGGATTGGGCTGCAGACTCGGATTAGAATCTGGGATTTGTTAGATTTAAGTCAGGAAGAAAACTCTGACCTTTGACCCTGTGATGTCAGTGTGCAGGAACGTGATGTTTAGCTGACTTTTGTTTTTCCACAGAACCTGAGAAGGACGTTGACGATCATGATAATTACATGTAGGTTTCCACGTGCAGCTTCCAGCTGGTGTTTGCACCTCAGTGATGACGCTCTAAACTGATCTTCCTCTTCTTCTGTGGTTTCCCCAGAGAGGTGTTACCCGACAATCCGGAGGAGAGCAAACGAGTCCCCGCGGACATCGAGAGCCGAGCCTCGACGCCCAGTTCAGGTGCAGTTTGGATCTTTCATCGTAAAACACGGACGTTGGGGAGTCAACAGAATGTGGACTCATCAGCTGTTTGTGCTCTTTCACAGATCATAATTACGTGAACCTCGATGGTAAGGCAACATAGTTGTTCTTTTTCCACGTTGAATCTCAGCTTCAACGCGTTTCAAACGTTTCTTTTCCTTTTATTTAAAACGGAAACAAAACAGGAAAGTATGACAAGTTTTAAAATGTCTGAACGCCAAAACAAGCAGCTGTTCAAACAGAAGTCAGAATTCATTTTTAATCACGCCGCATCGCCTCCTCTGTTCTCTGCTCAGAAGAAGACGACGACGACGAACCCTATGAGAACGTGGCACCAAAAGGTATACTGCACTGCGCACCCGACGCTATGCTCCAACTGTCCGGTACCTTCCCCCGTCGTGCGACTTATCAAAGTAAAGTTGTCTTCTTTTGATTGACATGTCATCAGCAAATAAGCTTCGATAATCCTCCTCTGTGACAAAATAACTCACTGAATGTTTTGGTTTTTTAAGCACACGTGGTTATAAAAGGTCGGATGTTTGTCTTTTGTTCAGGGTCCACTCCAGGTTCATCCGCTCAGAGCAGCGAAGACGAGTACGAAGAGTCCAACTACGTCAACCAACCTGTAAGTCGAAGCGACTCGCCAACATTCAGCTTCTCGTTGGAGACGTCGGCTCAGTCGCTGTCTTCTTCTTTTCAGATGGGACTAGTCAACCACTGACGACCACATCGAGCGTTCACCTTCCTCCATAACGACGCCCGACCAGTTTTTTTTGTTTTGTGTTTTTTTTAAGCTGAACGACTGAGATAAGAAACTGAGATGAAGACCTGAAACACCTTCCTCCCCACTTCCTGCAGGCTCAGCAGTGTCAGTGTGATCAGACTGACATTTGAAACTTCCACTTTGGCCATCAGATACCTGGAAACCAGGTAAATGCCAGCCGTGCTCTGGAGGAATCCATCCTGTTCCAGCGGCGTCCTCGGTCCAAACAGGAAGTCAAGTTTTGCTTCTTTGGTTTTGTGTAAATATCTGCTGGAGTGTTTTTGGACCTTTACGCTGCAGTTACACTCGGGAACCTGGAGCGGCGCGACTCGACCGGAAATGACATGTAATCTGTTTACGGTGAGGATTTGTGTTTGTGTGGCGTATCCGGCCCAAACGTCACTGCTCTGAAACAAAAACTGCAAAATTACACACTCGGCAATAAAAGCAGAATACAACCGGCCGAGCGTCCCTGCGGCAGACGAGCCCGATCATCGCGCCAGCCCGTCACAGCGACCGCAGACGGCCTCACGCCAGCCGATCTCTGCCGTCACCTTATTTAAATAAATGAAAGTAATAACCGGCAGTCAGATTTCGTTTCCTCCTTAGTGGGTAGACTGCCGTCCCATTTTCAAACCTGCTCCCCCTACAGGCTGGAACCGGAACAGGAAGTCGCTGTGCAGGTTTCCCCGAGCGTCACCATAGAGACACCATAGAGTATTTATAAGTCACGAAGGTGGGAACACTAAATTAGGATCCTGTTATTCGCTTTTGTAGCAGCGACAAATCCAGCAGTGCGAGGAGGCGTCAGATCAGTTTCTCTCCAGTGACTCTGACTCACAGGTTTCTCTCTTTAAATATTTGACTTGAATACGTTAGGTTTTATTTCATTGGTTAACTCTTCCTTTCACACGCCTCGCGTCATGAGGGGCGACATGTTTGAGCTTTACTTTGATGACACCTCCTGAGAACGTTCTCATCCATCCAGTGTTTTTCATGTATTTATGTGCAGTTGCTGTTTGCTGTCGTCTCTGGGCCTGTAAAAACCTGAGTGTGAGAACAAATGTTTTTTAAAGAACTACAAATTAAATGTTTTAAAGAAAACCTGAATCCGAGTCTATCTGCGCCCAGCTGGAGGTTACAGTGAATCAAACTCTTCACGGAGACAGAACCAAAGCGGTTTCAGTGCTTTTATTAATAATGAACTGGTTTCGTCTGTAAAAAGGACAGAGGAAGAATGGGGCACACAAAGTTTCCACCAGTTTGAACGTCTTCAGTCCAGTTTCATGTCCGTGTGTACAGACGGTCTCTGCCTACGTGTTAAAAATCGAGAAGCTCCGCCTCACGCGAGGCGTTTCCGTCTGATCTGCTTTTTAAAAAACATCCAGGTGAGAACATCAACTCGTGTCAGGCGTGCGGGGAATGTTACGAGGTGGAGGCGACGCCGCTATCGTGAATCCGGCCGGCTTCAGTTGGCGGACGGATGGAAGGACAGCTGCTGGGCGGGGTGAGCCTGGACCTGGACAGCTGGAAGACACGAAACACAAAAGCTCAGGATTAAATCCTCCTCACAGCCCAGAGCGCCATCTGGAGCCAACCGTCTCCTGCTCGATGGCGCCGATGCACTCCCACAGCTTAGATTAGGCCAATTATCATTGATTTGATTCATTTACTAATAATTCAGTGGCCAATAACCCTCAGGTTTCCCTGCAGACGACCCGACCGTCGACTTTGTTCCTGCTGTGAGTTTCATGCGAGCCTGTGTTTGACGGTCGCAGCAGGAGCTGAGATTTAAGTCTGTGGGAGGTTCGTTCCCCTCACCTTGACCGGGTCCGATGTAGAAGTGCTGCGGCGCCCCCTGCTGGGGCGGTGGGCCGTGCTGGGGGTTGGAGCCGCCACCCTGCTGAGGGGGGGCGTAGTGCAGCATGACAGGCGGGGGGCCGTGGCCGGTAGCGTGGTGCGGTCCCGACATGCCGCCCGTTATGTGAGCCTGCAGAGGACAAACGGGAGAGGTTTCAATCTGACAGCAGGGGGCGCCGAGCTCAAAGGAAACCTCGCGTTATTAATCAGCTGATTAATATTATAATATAAATGTTTTTATTTTGGCTGATACTCCAGGTTTCACGTTTACCTCTGCAAACAACACACGGTGAGAACAGCGGATTCCTGAACCCGACTTGTTCTCACATGAATCTAAAGAACGGTTAAAGCGACAGAAACACCTCACGTTCGGTTTATCTCAGGCAGGTGCTCTTCCTGTTCACCTGTGTGAGCTGGCTGATTGACGGGAAGCCGTGGGTCAGCTGCTGGGCCGTGGGCAGGCCGTATCCCTGCATGGCGTAGGCGGCCTGCGGCGAGCCGTGGCCCGGCGGCAGGTTAGGGGGCGTGGGAGCCGACAGACCTCCGGAGTGAAACAAGGACTGAGGTTGAGAGGCGCCCTGACTCACCTGAGGAGTGTGAACCAATAAATACATTAAAACATTTAGAAAAACAAACCTGACGGCGGCGTTATCAGTTTCTCCTGACTTTGAACAAAAGCTTCAGATGCGATGGATTAGTCATCGTTGGCGTCAGAATGCACCCACCTGAGCGTGTCCTGGGCTGGGGGCCGTGTGCTGGGGTGGGGGGTGACTCCCAGTGGGTGTGCTGGAGGGCTGAGGAGGATGGAGGGAGCCCGAGTGGTGAGTATGGATGGACTGAGGAGCTGAGAGAGGAGGAAGGATGAGCTCTAATCACCATTCCCACCTCACACAGGTGGGTTAAAGCAGTCACACCTTCAACGATTTTACGCTTTTTATTGTAAATTAAAGAGTTTTCACAGAGAAATGTCCACGATGACTTTATCATCTGAGACAAGCCGAACAGACCAGAGCTGGAACGGTGTGCAAAAACAATTTGAAGCACAAGATGGCGCAGTGACCTTTAACCTTTACTTAAGCAGACAAATAACAAGCATCTTCTTTACAACAGCAGCCCGAGGAAACGGGGATCGAACAAAGAGCATCTACGATCCGCTCTAAAGCGCTGCCCCCTGGTGGTCAAAGTCTGGTTTAAACTAGGGGCGGGTTTTAATCTTCGATTTATCGATTAAAATCGATTCTGGCTTGGATAACGTGAAATCGATTCATTCAAATCCTGAATCGATTTTTTAATTTAAATGAATTTTTCCCGAAACGCCAGAATCTCAGGTGAAACCTCACAAAACTTCAACAACCACCAAAGATGAAAACAGTAACAGAGCAGGAACAGGCTTCTGCACAGAGACGTGAACACACAGCGCAGACCCAGGATCAGTGAGCTGTGACTTTCTCAGCGACGGCACGGACACGGTCGGGGCTGAAAGCCGACAGCTCGCCGACTCTGTCGGCGGGTCGAGCTTTGTGTTCACGCCCTTTTTGTGCCGATTCTGAAGCTGTTAGTTTGATCTCTCTCCAAACAATAAACTACGCTTCACACAAACATCGTCATGGATTCACTCTGACGTTGCTGTTTTGCTGCCACCAGGATAAAAAGCGCACCGCTCTGTCTAAAAATCGGTTTTCTGCATTATTCGCTTGCTTGTTACGCACAAGTCTACCGAAAACAAGACCTCATTTCTGCTGTTGAAATACTTTTTAAACTTTTTAAAATGATACAAAATGCAAAACGCTGTGTCTGTAATAAAACTGCTGTAACTTCAGAGGTGATGTTCATGTGCTGCTTAATGGTTTTCTTTCCTTTGTGATCGACTGCAGAATACTTTTATAAAATCCAGAACAGGAAAATCTGCTTCATGTTTTTCTGTTTTATCTTCAGCTGCTTTGACACAAAGGCCTCACTGTGACGCTCACACCTTTGATCAAGTCTCACAAGTGTCAGCTTCCTTTTTATAGGTACAAAAATATGTAAATGTGCTGATCTGAGTTATAATATTTCTGACTGTCAAAATTTCCCAGATTTAAATCGAATTGAATCGATTCTAGAAATCAGTGACGATGCCCAGCTCCAGTTTAAACGTCTTTTTTTGCACGACCTGTAAATGTTATTAGTCTTTATGCAGACGACACAATGCAACCACCAAACTCCTCCAGGGGTGTGAAACATCTGGCCCCCTGGATGCTCTGCTGAGAGTGAAAACTGGCGAGGTCCGCCCAGATACTGAGCTTTCTGACCAGCAAACCCCAACAGGTCTCCTCCACCCTCATCCTGAACCCCCTCTCTCCACCAACACCACAGTGAGAGACTGTAGGGAGGAGGTGAAGCACCTGACTGGGTGGGGTTCTCACAATAACCTGCTCTTTGACACCACCAAGACCATCTGTCACCCCGACACTCGTCCCCACCCACTCCACCCTGCCTACACTCTTCTGCATGTATTTGAGCTCATCTCTAGTCTGATATTATTCCTGATGTGCTGATGTCAGCTTCATCACAGAGGAGTCGAACGCCGCATCAGGTCAAACAGTCAGAGCTCTCAAATCTGTCTGAACCACGAAGACGTCGAATCGTCTGTTGTTCCTGTAAAAGACGTCTCTAAACGTCCTGTTTCAGCTGAAGACAGACTGAAAGCTGAATCGGCTTCACAATAAATATTTACTTGTGTGGGTCATTAAGCAGCAACTCTGAGCTGCATGTGAAACAAAAGGAGATAAATTTGTGTTTGAAGCTCAAATTTTAACATGCAGCTCCTCTCTTACCGTACATGGCCTGCTGGGGGCCCGGCGGGCCGTCGGCCTGCCCGGGGAACTGGGGGCCCGGGGGCCCGAGCGGCTGAGCGGCCCCGGCGGTCAGCATCCTCGCTCCCTGCAGCATCGAGTAAATCGGCTATGGTTAAAGAGAGAAGACAAAGTCAGCACCACGTTTTAAAAAGCACAGAAGACGAAACGTGAACTCATCTTCCTGTAAATGTTTCCGTAACCGCCGCAGAGACATCAACAGTAAGCGAGCGGCCGTCACTGAGGTCACCTGTTTTGTGACGACTGCACGATAGCACGTCTCACAGAAACCTGGTTCAGCGACAGGCGAAGAGCACGCTGCACTTACCTGTCCGTGGAAGTGTGGGGGCAAGGCCTGGATCACCTGACTGTACTGCAGGTAGGACTGGGGGTAAGGAGAAGCCACCAGCTGGGGCCCTGCTGCCGAGGCCGAGATCATGGAGGAGGCCGGGGAGCCGTGGTGCTCCGGACGCGGACCCCCGACCAACCCTGGAGCAGAAGAACACCCGGATCACTGAACTCAACGAGCACAATAAATTTGAACGTCCAACGATCAAACTGCAGGACTAACAGACACACAGCGTCCTGATCTGAACTGGAGGCGGCGGCACGGGAAAAGAAAAGCGCTCGTTTCTCACAGGGACACCAAATATGGAGGCGTGAGTGCGGCGTGTACCTTTGGGTCTGGGGTATTTCGCCTGACTGATGGTCGACACGGTGTACTGATACAGCTGAGGAGCCTGAGGAGGACACGAGGACGCCATTACATCACATCAGTGTCATCACCAACCCCGCCCCCTGAGACGGACATTTAAATAAAAACACACCTGGATGGAGTGTCCCTGCAGGGGGATGGGGGAGATGTAGGACAGGTAGTGTGCAGGTGGGCTGCTGTAGATGGCCCCTCCTCCTGGCTGTCCTGGGAGGACCAACGCGGGGCTGGGCGGGGTCGGCCGAGGCGGGACGGGGTTCGAGGCGGGTTTCTGCAAGTCACAATGAGCGGCATGTTTGAGAAGTGTGCACGAAGCACACGACTCGGGCGCGACCTCTGAGGACTTACCGCGTTTCCTTTAACGGGAAGAAACTCCTTGGCGTTTGGATTCAGCGTCGAGTTTTTCACCTGCCTGAAAACATCAGAACCACGGAGACGCGTGAACACGTGTTACAGCGCCATCACGGCGTCTTTACATTTGCTACTCGCTTCACTCACGCTGCCGTCGGCGTCTCCGCTCGCTCGCTGCTCAGCTCCCCTCCGATCGGGGTCGCAGTCGGCCCCTCCGTCCCTGAGGAGCGGGGGCCGGGTGGAGCTGCAGGCAGCAGGGCAGCAGGTGCTGAGATGGGTGGAGCTACCTCTGTAGCCACGACAGGCCTCGGTGGGCTGGGGGACGACAAGGAGGAGGAGGAGGAACACTCCGTGGAGGGGGTGGGGCTATCCTGAAGGGTGTCTACAGAGGCGGGGCTCGCCAAAGGGGAGGAGCTCGCCTGCAGCTGAGTGACAAAGAGGAAGACCTCGGTGAGACCAGCGACTGCAGACGCTCCATTTCTTTCATTTTTTTAAATGACATCACAGCAGGTGACATCATGTGACCACCGTGATTACCCTGAACTCTTTGCCAAACTTGCGGAGCTCCTCCAGCTGAGACCTCTGCTGCACAGACGGAGCTGCGAACAGGAAGAGAGGCGGAGTGAGGAGGGCTGACGAAGGCAGCGGCAGGCGGGTGGAGGTTTTTGTACCTTTGCTGTTCTTGCCGTCCTGTGGAGCGGGCGGACCTTCAGGCGGCTCTTTGGCGGCGTTGCCCAGGACTTCACTCACTGCAGAGGAACACGTTAGCACAGGTTTCACACAGCGGTCTGTGAGCGCTGCACACGCGACAAATAAATCAAACATCAGCTCACCGTCCACGGGGAAGAGGGGGGTGGGGCCAGTGGGTTTGGTGGTGGTCGCCATGGTGACAGTGGAAAGGGAGGAGGAACCGGGGTCGACAGACGGAGGATCCTGGGGAGGGGCGTCTGGTTTCATAGCACGAGATGCTGAAGGACAGACGGAGATGAGGAAGAGGAGGAACAGGTGAGCGTTCAGGAGGAAGGAAGGAGGAAGCTCTGCTCAGCTTTTGTGTGCGTGTGCGTGCGTGTGTGCATGTGCGTGCGTGCGTGCGTACGTGTGTACATGTGTGTGCGTGCGTGCGTACGTGTGCGTGCGTGTGCGTGTGGTACCTGCAGGCGTGGACTGGGAGTTCGGGCTCCGCAGCGTTCTGTTGCTCTGGAATCTCTGAAGGGATTTCGGAGACATTCTGGATGAAACTGAAGGAGACGATCAAACATAGACGTTAGTGCATGATGTGACCACAAGAGGGAGCTGCTCGACACACACAGAAGCTTCGTACCACCGTTTACAGACGAGCGCGTGGTGTCGGTTAGCGCCTGCGGGTGCGAGCGCGAGTGTGGAAGAACGTGGTTGGTGTGGGGCGGGCTGCTGGCGGCAGGTGGGCTGCTCCGTGATTGGCTGGGAGAGCAGGCGGTCCTGACAGACATAGGGCTGCTCCTATCAGAGGATGGTTTGGGGGAGGAGCAGCTGGGCGGGAGGTGTCTGGAGGGAGGCGGTGCTGCTCGGCCGGAGGCCCCGGGTCTGATGCTGCTGGCAGACGGGCCAGTCTCTCGAGCCCTCTGAGGGAGGGGGACGTACTTCGCCTCCCTGAGAAACAAGGGAGGGAAACAGGAAGCGAGAGCAGCTTCAGGTCGGGAAAACATCCTGGGAACTTCTGAGGCAAATTCAGGCAGGAAAGTTTGTATTTTGGGAATTTTTAAAATGTTTTATTATTTTCTGCCTCGCCAGGTGCACCACGTTCCCGTTACCTGCTCGTGGAGGCGAACCCAGGACTCGTCCTCTCCTCCCGCTCTCGGACCACCGAGCTGTACTTGTCCTCCTCGCTCCTTCCCTCGTCGTTCTCCAGGGAGACGCGGCGGCGGTACTGCAGGCTGCTCTCGATCTCACTGGCTAGCTGCGCCGCCCTAGCCTCCCGCTGCCGGTACACCTCCAAGTTCCCCCTCTGCAAAGGCATGCTGGGAAAAGCATGACAGAAGGAAGGAGAGACCCTCATTTAAAATCATGAAAACCGACACTTCACAACATATGCGAACATTTTTATGTTTCACGTCTGGCAGACGGAGACACAGCTGGTGAACCTGAAAAGGTTTGTTTCCTTACGTGTACATGGAGAGGCTCGAGTCGTAGGTCGACTTCACGCCATACGCTTCCTCGTTAAACTTGAACATCTCGTTGGCGTCCCAGCCGTTCGACTGACACAAAGGGGAAAAAACGAATGAATCGGAGACGTCTCATTTCAGCGAGGTACTCCACGTGAACCCAACAGGAAAATATCTTCAAAATCAGCAGGGCAGTGCTGACAAGCCAAAAGCATCAGTTTGTCCTAAATAATAAAACCTTTCTTTGGAAATAATTCTGCTTCATTTGTTAATAAAACCGTACGTTTGAGATTTACAGGTAAGAGTCCACCTGATTTGTGTCGTTGGTTTTCAAACATTTCAGTAAGAAGTTTTTGTGAAATCGTCTGCTCGGTTCAGCTGTGAGAGAACGGCCTGAAACAGGAGCTGCAGTTCCTCTAACGTCCACCAGAGGCAGCAGTAGAGGTCAGTAAGAGCAGAGGGGGTGCTGCGGGTCAGTGTAAAACTTTCCCTTCGAAATTAAAAGCTTCCTCACCGTGTCCGAGTCCAGGTCAAAGCCGTCTCCGTTTCCATCCCCGTCCCACCGCTGCAGCACCTTCTCCCGGTGCTCCCCGTTCAGCCGCGACGAGCCGATGGCCGAGTCCGTGAACGAGTCTGCAGACAAAAAAAAAAAAACAATCAGGCTTCGGTCCGACCACTTCAGATCCTTCATCTCTGCAGCATCCGACGCACAAACCAGTTAACGCGCCGCTGATCATCACGTTATCCAGTTTTGAATATTTATTACTCGCACAGGTAATATTCCCCATTAACCCTCCGACTCTCCCCTGAGACCTGGAGCTCACATGCAAACCTGATTTTTGTTTTTTTAAAGAAAATAAATGCAGTTCTAATCTAAACGTGGGCGGAGCCCGTTTACCTCTGACGGCAAAGGTCAAGTCGACGTCCCGGCACGTCATAGTGACGAGGTCAGCGGGGCTGAAGATCATGGTGTCAGTAACATCCTCGATCCTGGGAGCAGAGGGCTGGCTCCCTCCTCCTCCGTCACTCACTTTGTGAACAGCATCCACAGCCAGCTCACACTGACACATGCAGACAGATTACAGCCATTTAACCAGTGAAGCTTCTGCAGGAGTGACCTCACAGACGGCAGTTTGATGCATCAGAACTGCGTCAAATTGCAAAGTAAAGACTCAGTGATGGTAAAGACAAACCCCCACTAAGGGCAGGACTTGGTGACAGTGGGGAAGAAGAACTCCCTTTTAACAGGAAGAAACCTTCAACGGGAGCAGACTCAGACACGAGCAAAGAGACAAAACGGACAGCAGGAGAGAGCCGTGTGTTTGAACCCCTGAGAAGCAAAAACACTGAAGGTCAAAATATCAACCGTTTTAAAAAAAGTCACCTGCGAGCTCAGCGTCTTGAAGATTCCCTCGTACACGGCACCATTTTTCACTCTCACGTCGCAGGTGGAGCCCTGGAAGCAGCAGAGAGGACGGCTTCAGCGCATCTGCGGCACTCAGCCAAAAAACAGCAACCAGAAACAAAAAGGCAGAAACGGACTCACCACCACCGCTGTGAGGAAGTGAAGCATGCGCGCGTTGTTGTAGACGCCTTCAAATACCTGCAGACACAGGTGAGGCGTGAGAGCAGGTCATACTTAAGGTGCAGGTAAAGTCAGCTGATTGTGAGGGGTCAGGTGGGAAAACACGAGTACACGTGGACCATGGTGAGGAGCACAGAAATAAACCTCAGCTTCAGGAAACCGCCCTGAAATAAACGAGCCCTCAAACATTTAAGCTTTCATTAAATACAGCGCAGCGCCGCCTCAGCACTGAAGTCTCGGCTGACAGCTCGAGTCCAATGAAAACACGTTTCAAACATCCACAAGTCAACATTTTAGTTGTTTTATTGTTTGAGAGAAGAAAACGTTAAAGGTTGAGACGCTAACCCAACCTGTCCCAGTCTGAGTTCTCCACAGGCCAGAGATTTAAGGTTAACGAGCCCTGACAGACTGCCTACCTGTCCAGGTGTACCCCACCTCCCGGCCTATGAGAGCAGGGATAACCTGCAGCTCAAACACAATCCTGAATTGGATAAATGGAAGAAAATGGATGGGAAAAAGACGTTTCAGTGGCAGAGAGAAGCTTCCACATCTGAGCCTGTGATGACTTATTTTGATGGAGTTTCCTAATAAAGCCTTTTATTCAGGCTGTGTTTCCAAACAGCAGGTGTGTCAGCTGACCAGACACACCTGTCTGAGACCAGCAGTCACCTGTACTTACAGAGCTGCGCACAGGAGGAGACTGCGTCAGTGGAGGTGGCTTCATGGTGCTCCTGCTCCTGAAAAAGGAGGGGAAAGCGTCAGGTAGACAAATTACAGGTAAAACGTCCTCTGCGCGAACAATGACATCAAAGAGTCCACCTCTGCAGAAAGCCGCCAAACCAGCTGAAGCCTAGCATGCAATGATCTGGCCCTGCCCGCACACACGGCGCCGTCCCGCAAAGGTGGCGCAGTTTTACCGCAGAATCGTAAAGTAAGCTAGCGCAGCAGGCTAACGGCGCTAGCTCAGGGACACGGCGACTTTTAAACAAACGAACCGCCACAAATGGCCAGAGTGACACGTGCACGAGGCTTAGCGTGTAAATAATACTTTTTAGTCACGTGCATCCCCGTTACTCCGGTGTTGCCGTCCCGGTACGAAGTCACGCGGTTTGACAGGCCGAACACGGCGCACCTGGAAAACAACAACAAAACAGCGCCAGGTGCGCTCGATTTACCGCACCCAGGTCCCGCCGCCCACGTGATGCGGCCCCACTGTGGCTGGCGGCCCGATCCACGGATTCCAGTTCAAATTCAAACGAACGCGTTCATGAGCGGAGCAGCTTGGACTGCGTGTAAATGACCATCCCTGTGACGTAAGCACTTAGCTGCCCCGATGCGGCAACTTCCACGCTACGCCCATACTCACCAGGCCCACCCCGGTAATTAAAACGAGCGCACTAAACGCAAACCCCGCCCACTTATCTACGTTAGGCAACCGATTCGTTCGTTTTGTCGCCGTCGTTTCCTCATTGGTTAGAGTTCCTGTCAATCATACGTCACCCTGTTTAAGCAATGTTACATCGACGATCGCGTGCGTTTTGTTTTTGTTTAGTCTTTAACTTCGCGACAGTAAAAAAACAAAAACACAAGCAAAAAAGGACAAACCTGAGAGCGGGTTCAATCACCCTTCACTGGCTTTCATCCAGAATCAATTAGCAAACCAATAATTTACTGACTTTAAAGTAATGCATGCACCTTTCAGTAAAGTTCAGATTTATCGAAGCACTTTGCATTTTAAATATGCGCCCATGTCTAAAAATGAGCTGTGATGTTGTCCAGTACCACCTCAGGTTGTTCGCATCACCATGGACTCCAGATTGTTCCAAACATTTTATCATTTTGAGATCACGACTGTCCAAATACACCCATGTCCATCTTGAAGACGAAGCAGCTTCTCTTTTGAGCTGAAGAAGCTCAGAAATCTGCAGTTCCTGCAACATCCACCAGAGGCAAACCGAGAGGTGAAAGGCAGCTGTAGCTGCACAAACATGGACCTCTGTGTTGTTGGAGCCCTCTGACCAATAATATGGCTGCTGTGAGGTCACTGTACTAACAGACGGTCCAACAGGTGTGAGCTCCAGTTCTGTGAAACTGCTGGATTTGATTGGATCACTACAGGTACAGCTATTCAAAGGCTGTTTGCTTGTGTGTTGATGGTATACTTTCACATAAACCACTACATTGGACACTGATGTCACCCCATACTTGCCACCCACTCCAAAGGTGATGTTGTCCACCTAAGTGGACATGTAAAAGTCTTTGAAAAGCACATGTTTAAACAAAAATGAAATGAAAAAAAAGTTTAGAAATCTTTTTCATTCCTAAATATGAATAAAAATACTTAAAAACCAATCCAGATTGTCATAATGCATGAAAGTGTTAATTAGCCGGTATCTTAGTCTGGGTGATGCTAAAACCAGAACATCCACATTTATCTAATGGTTGCACAATGCACAATAAGTGTAGCGCCCCCTGGTGTCAGCCACTGCAACTACATTCTACAATTAAATGTACCGGTAATAAAAAAAACAAGTGAGATTAAATCAGTAAAACACTGATTTACATGATTAAATATACTGATGGGATTTTGATCATCTGGTCTTAAATCTGCTGTGGAGCAACTTAAGAAAATTTCAGACCAATTATTTTTGTCAGCTTTTTAAGGTTGGATGAACCCGACTCATATTTGATCAACGTCTACAATAACACCCCAGGAAAGGTTTTTTAAAAAAAAAAGACCAGACACAGCAGTACGTTTCACTATATTTATATTATATCATTAAATTCAATGTAGTACCTGAAACTAACCACACAGGCCAGACAGACGCTGCCGTCCGGCTTCAAACACACGGTCCCAGCAAAGAGAGAAAGAGACAGAGAAAGGCACAAAGAGTTCTGAAACTGAGAAAAGGACACAGAACATGATGGCGATGATGATCAGACGAGTACATGAGCAAAGGAAAGCAGAGCGAGACTGGGTGGGCTATGACATGAGTAAATGAACTGAGCGACAGATGCAGGCAGAGGTGATGAGACGACACAGAAAGGCACAAGGAGAAAAAGTATTTCATCGACATTTGCTGCTATAATTTTAATGATGCAGGACGAGGCAGAGGAGGGGGGGGCGAGGCTGAAAAGGGCGAGGGATCCCGTCACCTGCACAACGAGTCCTATATCGTCATCATTCCTTCTTTTTATCCCCAAACGTAAAAAGGCACAAACATCTGAACTGAATCACAAGATGAGTCGGAACAAGTGTAACATGAAGCGTACGAAACAAAGACAAATGTAATACTATCACTCTGACCCTCAGAGTTTTATTATTTCCATCTTATTGGTGCTGAACCATCAGCTCTGAGATCAGATGCTTTTTGAGCGTCGGAGAGAAAAAGCGAGAGAAAGAGAGAGAGACATTTACACCGAGTGATGCTGCTGAGTGACTGAGGTAAATGTTTCCTGCCTGATCCAGACCCGACCCGCCTCCTCTCAGGCGGCGCCAAACCAAACTCTTTAAAAGAAAATAAACTTTACTGCTCAGGACGTACGTCCCAAAGGTGCGACTGATCGCGCAGCACGATGGGGGTGCACATGATGTCACTGCACGTCGTTATTTACGAAAGTTAAAACATTCTAGGAGGCCTGAATGGTCACTAGTGAGAAAATTTTTATTTTTTTTTTTTTAAATTAAATATCACTCTAAATCAGGGGTGTCAAACATAAGGCCTGGGGGCCAGGATTGGCCCAGCAGTCATATCTGGCCCACTGGATGCTTTTGGAGAAGGTGGAGGGTGGTGTAGATTTTAGTTTTACAGCTTCTCCTGCTGATAATGACCGCGGCCAATCACGTCGCACCAAACTACGTGAAACTGAAATGAGAACAGCTGCGCGTCTTCAGTAACTGCTACAGAAACGACGACATCAGCGTCGTCACGTGCACGCCAACATCAGTGTAACATGTAGAAAAACAGACACGCTGCTGAATGTGCGCTTTTCCTTACATTAACATGTCAGGGGTTTCTAAACATGGTTACACTTTCTTACACAGCGTCTCACTGACCCCGCCCACTTAGAGTCACAGCGGGCTCCACGTGGAGTTTGAGCTGCACAGGCCTGGGACACGTTTAAGAATTTAAAACAGCCGTGACGGACGCTGCAGGAAAACGCTACGATTTTTATTCGTCACCTCATGAATGCATCACAATATAAAGTGCGGTGAGGCGACTGTTGTGATTTGGTGCTATATAAATAAAATTTTATTAAATTTTGTAAATGTGCCAATTTATGGCTTTATTAAAATTTTATTCAAATTCTCAAAAACTGCATTTAAATTTGAAAAACAAAAATCTGAGGAGCCGCACCAAACGCCACTGATGACATCTGATGTTTTAATGCTGACAAACTCAGACTCCACTTAAAAATGTCCGTTTAAGACCGAGCAACGTTTTTTTAAAGACGTACGAGTCAAGAAAGTCGGACTTTAAGCTAAATTAAAACAAAGCCATTTCAATGCTCACGAGTCCACTAAGAATGATGCCGACACCACAGGCCAAACTAAACTTACACGTGACATTTTAAAGGAAGTGACGAGCAGCTCACCGAACATTGCCCCCGCCCCCCCGTGATGAAGGTGATGATTGGCAGACTCAGTCCAACAGCAGCGAGTATCGTTACAGTCTCACACTGGCAATAACGACGTTTAATATAATAAAAAAGTTAACGCACCGATTTGTGTCCAAAAGTGAAAATAAAACGAACCCAAAACATGCTCAGACTTCAAGAACTAATGACAGTAAGTCTCATGAAGGCGTCAGCCTGCGGCGCCTCACATTCAGTCAGTGTTTTTCCTTGGATCCGATCACCACCGACCAACAAACATCCCGGTGCAGACGTCACCATCGTGTTGCTTTAAAGGCGTTTCTAGAATAAATAATAGCAGCAGCTGAACGTACCGTCAGCTCAGTGAGAGCGCCACAGTGAAACGACAACGTGCACCTCGGCGTCCTGACGACGCTAAAAACAGACTGTTTGGGACGAAGGTTCGGAAAAACGTGATTCCACCATTTAAACTAAGACCTGTGAAAGTGAAGCAGTGAACGTAAATAGTGGCTTTAGTGTTAACATCATCTGTAGTATTAATACAAGCAGTCACATGTGTGGGCGGAGTTTAAATGTTAGTGTGGGGGTTCATAAACTGCTACCTGGCCGAGCGCGGCTTCAAAACGACATTTTTAGTCAACATTTCCGGCGCTTTCGGTTTGCTGCGGCGCCGCGATGTTTCGGGTCTGGCTGCCAAAGCAGGAATATCTGTAGCATGTTTGGCCTCTGGCTAGCGTGTGCCGTCCTGACAGGACCGCTGTGAGGTATCGTCGGGTCTGCCGGCGTCACAGGGCTGAGCCTGCTGCGAGGCGTACCGGCAAAACAAAACAAAGCTTATCTGGCTATAAAGAAATGTACCGCTCGTTAGTGTCAAAGCTGCGCTCACCCGCCTCTACGTCTCTCTCTCACATAGTGTTAGTACTTTTACTCCTCCCCTCCTCCTCGCTAACAAAATTAAAATACTGGTTATGAATGGCTATGATGTACGCCGCCTCATCCAATCCAACTTTCACACACACTCAAACACACATACGCCTCCTCCTCCATCAGAAGAAGGAGTACTGGTTATCGATGGCTCGGGGCACCCTCGCTCCCTCCCTCTCTTCTCCGTCTGCAGCTTCTAGTTGGCGGAGAGGCGTGTCCCTGTCCCTCTCCTCCCAGTCCTCCACGCCGCCTCCACTTCCTCCGCTTCCTCCTGTGGTTGTGACTGTCACTGCCGACACCGCTGCTGCTGCTCCAACCTCCATTTCATTTCCTCTCTCCTGGGGCGGAGTCGGGGGCGGGGGGCGGCCCGGCGGCAGGGGAGGAGGCTGAGGAGGGCTACGGGGTCTGCTGGTCAAGTCTGCAAGGACAGAGGAGAGGAGGAGAAAAGGAAGAAAAGGGGAAGGGGGTAAGAGAGGGAGAAGAGTGTAAATAAAGGCAGAAGAGGAGGAGGGGGGAGGAAGAGGAGGAAATGAGGCCGAAAGTGAAACAGTCGGAGGAGAGGAAGATGAGAGGTGGGAGACAAAGAGAGACGACAGTGAGTGGCTGGTTAGGTGGGAGGAGTCAGCGGTCGTCAAGTCCATGGGAGTCATGGAGGCAGTCCAATTCAAGGTCACACACACACACACACACACACACACACACACACACGGGTCTGAAACTAAAGTTGAACATAACCAGGATAACCTTATCTGCTTCAGCCACGCTGACGTCACTACTCGTGCTAACAGGTCACATGACTGCTCATCCACTCCGTCAGGCCGGGCTTTATAAACATTGTTCGCTCTGAAACTCACCTGTTTTCTTCTAAACTCAGATTTGTCCCGCAAAATATTCAAAGTTTTCTTTTAAATTTTGGGCAGTTATCCTAAAAATCCCCTCCCCTCCCCCAGTACAGCTGCCATTTATTCAGGCCACCGAACTCTCCTGATTGGCTGTGGAGTGTCACATGACCAGAGCCAAACTAAAACCCAAACACATCATTTGTTCATTCACTTCCTCGCTCTCTCTCTCAGCCGAGTCCGGTCTCACTTACACACAGTCAGAGATGGGGGTTGATGGAGAGTCAGGATGGCGCGTGGTGATGACATCACAGGCTGTAGGCCGACTGCCCGCCCTGTCCCGGCCTGCAAGGGGCGAGCCAACGGATACAAGACAACAACAGAGAGGTCAGAACAGCGATGGGTGCAGTAACACAGGACAGATGGAGCAGGGGTGGAGGTGGGCGGAGTTTCTCCTCACAGGTGTGACGGCACTCCCGTTCGATCAAACCACCCAAACAATGTTTTCAGGCTCTGATTCTGGATCGGACGGCGTTTCCCCGTCACACTCGTGCTGTCGTTAAAACATTTTTAGCTGAGAATAAAACGCCAGGATCTTATTTTCAGCAGGTGAGACTTCATGCTGCCAGGCCGAGGTCACAGCCGAGGTCACAGCCGAGGTCACAGCCATCAGGACGTTTTAAATTTAGCAGTTAAACAACAACTTTTAAAATATGTAATCTGGAGACTTTACTGGCAGGACATCAACATCGGTATAATAAACATCCCAGCAGACATGACGATAAATGATGATTACACATGAACAGAACAGGAAGTAGTCTGCAGGAAGGAGGGAACACATGACGTGTTGGTGGCATTACTAACGTGACGCGGGCAGGTCATGCGGGGTTTGTGTAAAATCCACAGACGAACACGTTAAACAGGTTTGCTTCCAGCTGGGTTACACCTTACAGGTGACCGCCGGGCTCTGCAGGTGTCTGCACACCTGACTGAGCAGTTTCAACCCGATGCAACTTAACACTGTTGCTAAGCGACGGCAAGGCTGACCACAGGAGACACAGCGCCTACTTTTCCAGCAGCTGCACATCTGCAAGTTGCTTTGCAACCCCTTGCCTCCTCAGAGCTCTTTTAAAATCACTTTTCATCCAGTTTAATTTTAAATGGAAATTCCAAGAATCCCAACAAATAATGATTTCTGAAAATGGTGAGACAGCATCAGTGATGTCATAACAGTTGTTACATGATCAGAGATTCAAACTCATTCCTTTAAGTCTCATCTGATTTGTCATTAATTAGTCGCCGGGAACACCTGGTGCTCTCACTCGTACCTGGCTGCCGAATGGCGGTAGCTCCCACGAAGCTGATGAGCGTGACGTCGGAGGCGCCGCCGGACTCCAGGGGGATCGGGTGCACGCGGAAGTGCTCGAGCATGTCGAAGATGGACTGGAACCACAGGTGCTGCACTCTACACTGACCGTCCTCATTCAGCGAGAGGCGGAGGTGCTGCGGGGAAGAAGGCAACGACACGTTTAAAGCGTACACATCATCACGTCACCCAAACGTGAACCAGTTTGTCAAACAGGACGGACATGAGATCCTCTTTGTAATCAGACTAATATCTGCCGGGATGCTCTCGTCTCACCTTGGCTTTTCCCTGGAAGTTGAAGGTGAGGACGTATTCTCCGCGCCGCGTCTCGCTTTGACGGACCAGGAAGACGCCGTGGCTCGCCGGGCCTCCAGCCAGCACTAGCTGAGCGGCTTTGAGGCGGGACAGCGTGCCGTGGAACCACTGACACTCGCTGAGCGGGTGCTCCACCGCCTCAACCGGCGTCACGTCAGAGAAGAGGAAAGACCCTGAGTGGAGGAAAGGTTTGTGTAAACCTTTAAAGCTAGTAAGGTCATCACGCTGTGACATCACAGCATCGATATACCGCCATCACATCTCTACAGAGACAAGAATCTACTCCACATTTAGCAAAGCTGATTCAACTGTTTGTGCAGATATTCTGATGCATGTCTGACATCATTACATGTTGTACACGTGACCACATTACACACCTACAGCACGCCACCTGAAACAGCAGAGGCTCAAGCTGGATGTGGATCATACATGTGCAGATGCATCAGGATTCTTCAGGTGTCACAGAAATATTTTTGAAAAAAAACAAAACAAATCTCTGGGTCAGACTCACCTGTGGCGTCTGGCGTCTCGGCAAACGGTGTGCCGAGACTAGCCCCGCCCCCTCCGTGAATCCGGCCATCTGGTTCATCGAGAGGCGCTCGAGGTGGCAGCTCGGGCGGGAGAGGATCCATCAGAGGCGAGGAGCCTCCGATCCCACCATAACACACTGATGTGAAGAAACGAGCGGAGATTGTCAAACGCTTTTATGCAGTGTGTGTTAGATGTACATGAACAGAAGCTCCGCCCACATCAGGGGGTCCATGTTCAGTAAACTCACACTCCATGCTCACCTTGTGAAAGACGGTCACCGATCTCAGGCGTCCCGCTGATGTCCAACAGCCCCCCGCACACACCCTCGACATCTTCCTGTTCACTGTGGGAGGGAGAACGTGGTTATAGCCACACCCACAACCACATATGGAGCTGGTCAGGCAGCATGCCACTGCTGCTTTGTGTTTGCTCACCTGAGACAGATGCCGTTCCTGATGTCACTGAGCCACGCCCTCATCTGAACGGCGTCTCGCGTCTCGATCACGTACTGCGTCATCCCGTCCAGCTGAGAGCAGAAAGAGAACACGCTTCATGTTTCAGTGAAACCTTCATGTATGAAAACGCCACCGTTTCGATTCCTAATATCAGTTTAGGCCCCTCCCCCTCATTCCCAACAGATTACTTGCACAGTGGAAACCCCCCACTGTGCACTGATGCTGCTTTGAGTCCATCAATGCTCAGCTTCACCACATTTATGCTCCACAAAAATAAAGACGCCAGATTCTTCTGACCTGCTTTCGCTCGCACGTCTCTGGATTGTCACATTCTTCCTGCTGGTTTAGTTCCTGCGGCTAAAACAATGAAGCGGCCTGTGTTCACGTGGTACGCCTTCAGCTTTCACAGACTACATTCTGCACATTGCATACACGCACTGAGCGGCCGGCATGTGATTGTTTGTGTAGACATAAGAATCAGAGCCGATGGTTGACGGCGTGGTTACCTGCAGCAGGAAGGTGTTCTCCTTGTCGGGGACCTCGAGCGCCGTGGTGCTCCTCACATCCACGATGGAGCAGCAGGGCACAGTCAGCCGAGGCTTCGATGACTGAGACAAAAGGTTTGCCGTTTAGTTATACAGCCACACAATTTAGCAGCAGGTCAAAGGTCGTGTTCAGGCAGCTGGAGAAGTGTGGGTGATGGTGACACTGGCAGTCCTACCACTCCTGACCAGTAACAACCAGGACAGGCTGAGCTACAAGTTATTCTGCTGACAGCTTCATATGCCTGACTAATGAACCAATCGACTGACGGCTCAACACATTTAGCTGTTGTAGGGTTGATGGCAGGAAGTGAAGCTTTGTCCCCTTTGTGGACTTTTTAAAGGCTCCTGTGACCCTCAAAGCTTCAGAAGACCAAATAAAAACAGTATTTAGACACCGCCACCACTTTTCATACTGATGTTTGAGCTTGTGTGATTTTTAAGCTACTTTTCTGCAATATCGTTTTTAATGATTCTGCTGCAGATGTTCATCGAGTCAGGAAATAAAAATTCGAGTCGTTTCTCTTTGACCTGTTTTGAGCAACAACACAAGTTAAAAGGTTTACTCAGAACTCACTTTGGGTGGGATGAAGAATTCCAGGTAGTACTCCTCTCCACGCTCGCCACCTTCTCTGTCCCGCTCTCGGAGGACCAGCCGACATTTGTGCCAGCGTCCTCCCCTCCAGGGCACGTTCCCCCCGCTGGCGAGAGACTGCACCGGTGGCGGCTGTGCTCCAGGAGACTGCGCTGAGGCAGGATTGTTGTCCGTACTGTGATGCAGCAGACCGAAGGAGAAGCCGGAGAAGCCGTGGCTGCCGCTCCACTCGTCACTGGATGAGCTGACGCTCACCCCGCCCTCCCGTACCAGCCGGCCCACCTTCCTCGGAGGACCCATGGCGGCGGCGCTGCTCGGAGGCAGCGTTGCAGAGTGCGAGCTGGAGGCGGTCGAGGTGAGGATGGGAGGAGGGGATCGTGACAATCTGAGCTTCTCCAGACGATGGCTCCACTTCTCCTTCTCGCTTCCTTCGCCGTTGCTCCGCCGCCGATCCCGAGCGGCTTCTGACAACGACAGGGAGGTGGCGCTGCTCGATGACGAAGGGGGCAGTGAGGAGGAGGAGGAATGAGGAAGCGAGAGGGGCATGGACAGAGAAACAGGCATGGAGGAGGTGGGTGTAGGAGGCTGAGTGCCAGAGGTCCTCTTAGAGGTGTCCTGCACGCCCATGGTGTAGCTGTAGCTGGAGGGCAGCTGCGCCTGCGTGGCGTCGCTGGAGGAGCTGCGCCAGTGCAGGATGCCTCGCACGCTGCCCCGCACGCTGCGCCCCACGTTCCGCAGCGAGAAACGCTTCTTCAGCTTGTTTTTGGAGGAGCCAGGCGTGCCGCTCACCTTGGAGCCGGGCGGAGGAGTGACTGAGGAGGGTGGATTCTGAGGAGTGTGGGAGGAGTCTGCGTTGTCCACCTCTGACGAGTCCGCTTCCCGTTCTTCTAGCTCTTCGCCGACGGACGCCGCCCCGAGCCAGCTGTCCTCCTCTTCCTCCACAGGCGCGTCGCCGTTCCCTGGAGCCACCACGCTTCGACTCTCCTCACGCCTCCCGTTGTTCCCTCCTACGGAAGAGCAGCACGATGACGAAGATGATGGAGGCATGACTTGGCTGTGGGCATAAGAATCCTGAAACCTGTCCCCGCCACGGTTCTCCAACACAAGACGTGCCGGCGCTGGCTTCGTGCCCCTCGTCGTGTTAGTCGGAGGGCACAGGGGGACCGCCCCTCCAGTCGTGGACAGCGGCGAGACCGCCTCCTCTTCCAGAGACGTAGCGTCTGACTGGGGAGCCCAGCTCACCATTTCATCCCGTGCAGAGGAACAGCTCGGCGGGAGAGCCCCCTCCAGCTCGCTCTGGAAATGGCGAACGAAGCGGTCGGTGAAGCGGCGGCAGAAGGCAGCGGCAGAGTCTGCGGAGTAGTGCGGGTTCTCTAAGAGAAACGCCCGGAAGTGACGTGCAAAGTCGCCGGCTGCGACGCGGGCGTGGAGCTCACAGAATTCGGTCCAGCTCAAGCAAGGTGAGGGCGATGGCGTGGGCGTGTCCGACAGCGAGGACGGATGGGCCTGGGATGGCGGGCTCATCAGCGGAGGGAGAGGGGGAGGGCGCGAGGACAAGGGCAGCAGGGAAGGAGAGGGCGGGGAAGGAGAGGGGGAGGGAGATGGAGGTAAAGGGGAGGAGTTTGCCGCCCGAGGGCTGGGTGGGGTTAAAAGGGAGCCGTTCATCCTCCTGAAAGGCGTGAGGCGCCGAGGGGCTCAATGATCAGTCAGATTACTTCAGTGTGGGGGGGGGGCACCTGCACCACATCAGTCTACCAATTTACAAACGAGGGTGAAGCTCTGCCCCATCGAGGGAGAAGAACAAACAACAAACCACGATAACGACGGCGTTTAGAGGCGGTCAAACTTCTGCTACATTATTTATGAGACTAAAGACTTCAGCCAGAAAAAACCAAAGAGGCTCCCACACAGGAAACGTGCAGTCTGAGGTTAGACGATTCACAAGGTCCGCCTCTTCTTCAATGTCTGTCTGTATGACAGGAGCGCCGCCACATCCTAGAGAAGGGAAAAAACGTTAGTGACACGAGCAGAAACAGCGTCTGCACACTGCAACTGTTGAAGCATGACAAACATGCCAGAGATCAACGACGGCCTTTAATGTCTGAAAATCTTTGTGATTCAAATATTTTTTTTATAGGAAACAGACCCACACATGAAGCGCCGATCAGGTGAACAGTGGCGCCGTTAGGATCAGAACACGTAGAAACGACAACAATCGTTTGAGGCGTCGCTGAATCGCGAGCTCAGCTTTCACTTTTTGTAATACCTGCTGTGATTTTCCCAACATCCAGATTAATAAAAATATAAAACTGATCTGATCATTTTGAAAGAGCGATTTCTTTCCTAGTTAATTTTTTAAAATAACTGTCACAGATGCAAATTTAACATTAGGGTGACGTTGAGACAGGAAGTGGTTCAGTCATGCTTCGTTTTTGCTCACAAACGTCGCAGGATTCAGCTGCCAGATTTACCACAGCGTCATGCCCATCAGTGCTATTCTGCACATTGGTAATCAAGTGGAAGCTGAGGCAGGGTCAACTCATGACCCGCCCATGTCGCCAGCGGTTATTTCACTCATCGTGGCTTCATGTTGGACTGGACGCCTCTCTAGATCATGTCTACCTTCTAACGTAGAGTTTTTAATTTTTCCTTCTTCAGACTCGTCGTGTAAAACTTTGCGTCATCGTTGAATCCGTGTTGTGGCTCCTTCATATTGCTCAAAGAATTTTGGGGGTTTGAGTTTGGTTCTTATTTTAGATTCTTGAATATGATTCAGTTTTGTTACATTTTTTATTTAACTTCCATTTGAAGTGATTTTATTATAGGCTGCGTTTAATGTTTTGGCTGCTGTAACAGGAAGTCTTTTGGACAACAGATGTCTCATCGTAAGCACGTGTCATACTTTGAACTAAAAATCTTCCGTTTCTGAAGTTTGAGGGCATTTAAGCATTCGGTATCGACAGGTACAGGTATAAAGTTTTAAGCCACTCATTTCTTTAAATTTCGCTTACTGGGAGCCTCCAGATTTCGGAAGGTCTTTTAAAGTTTTTATTTCACTCATTTCCAGTCCAGTCCTTGTACCTGAGATTTTGTTAAGACTCTGAACTTTGACCTATTAATCACTCAAAGATAAAAAGACTCCTGACTCAAGGGATGAACCAGTGCTGTGTCCACACATAGGAAAAAAGTTCGATCTTTAGGCTCTTTGTCACCAGCTGCCTGTCACAAAAATACATTTGTTCTTATTTCAGTGGCTGAATCTAAAGTACAGAAGATATCACGATTTGAAAGACAAGATTGTGTTTTTGCATTTGGACCTTCAGCTGACCGTCTAACGTTCACTGCAGCCTCAGAGGGCTGGCTGTCCAGAATCAGTTCTTAAGGGAAAGCGGGAAGTTAAGGCTGAGCTATGCCACATTACATATAAAACACGGTGGAGGCTCTCATTTGCATTTCAGTCAGTGGTGTTTGAGATCTTTGAAAAGCACCATCAGAGTCTGGTCAACTGTGCAAAACCATCGGGGAAAAATGATTTCAGCCTGACAAAGATGCCAAACACGGCCTGAAGAGAGCAATAGTATTATCAGTCATGGATCAACATTACTGAAGCAGTCCGGGATCATCCTGACAAAGAACAGAACAAAGAGGCAGAAACATCCAAAAGAGCTTTGACTATCCTTCAAGAAGCCTGAAGAACGATTCCTGAAGATCCTCACAGAAACTTCTGGCTACGCTGAAGAATAAAGGCGCTCACACCAAACACTTACTTTCAATCTCACTAGAATTACACTCCCATTTTTGGCTTATTAACTACATTTCCATGTATGCTTGGCACACGTTTTAATGCACCATACATTCATTTCCTTTTTTCCTACAATATATAAAGACATAAGATGATGTAAGACTTTTGCACACTCCTGTCCAGAGACCAAACGTTCCAGTTTTTGTATATTAAAGATTGTTTGCTCACAGGGTTCTCGAAAACTGATTTATTGATCATTTTATTGCTAAAAACATGATTAAAACGGTTTTTTAGTATCATTTTATTTTGACCGCTGTTACCTTTCACCTTAATGACAAAAAGACACGAACACTTCCCCCAGCACCTGATTATTGATTACAGATTATTGATAACAGAGCGTCTCACAGCAGCGTTAAGTGGCTCGTTAGCATGCTAACATGAACTAGCAGTGTGCTCATTCAGCTTCTCTAAAGACGTGCAACGTTAGCTGGCCACCGTTAGCCCCACAGACTCGACGTGCCCACGCACCTGCCCCTCAGTCGCGCCTGTGTTCAGTCAGCTGTTGCTGGTTTAAGTGGTCAGAGAGAGGACGACCACACACTGAATCATCCCACAGCAGTTGTAGCCAAACATTCCGCGAGCTAAGCTAACCGTTAGCCAGCTAGCTAGCTAGCTAGCTATTAATAAACCTAGCTATCAGTGTTTCCTGAGCACAGCGCGCGGCGTCTCGTGTACCTGCAAATCACAGTCCCGTGTCTCCATCCGTGTCTTTGGCTGAAGCTGGCACCATGCGTTTCATCTCTCCTCCTGCCTACATAACCGGACAAACTGCTTGTTATTATTGTTGCTGCTGCTCGTGCTGCTAAATATGAATATTGCTATGCCTTGCCTGGACCCGTTCTTCTCGCAGTGGCCTCAATCTCGCGATCGTTGGCAGGTCGAGGAGTGCAGCCTTTATATGACAGCAAAACAGCTGGACTCAATAATGATGATTATTTTCAACAACAACAATAAACGTTATTGTAGTATATTAATACGTTAATTGTTCTAAATCGGAATTAGAAAAAATTAAGAAAGCGATATTAAAACATTAGAAAATACACGAAATACAAACTAAATAGTTTAAGACATCGATAAAACGTTATGGAAAAAAGCCAGTCTATTGAATTTATTTTGTGTATTTCTTTTAATAAAAAACTACTCTACTAGTAAGAGGAAGATTTGCCATTTACTGTTACTGTAGAAGTGATATTACTATAAGAGTAATATCTATAACTATAATTTCCCCATATTTCTGAAAGACCTGAATCAATTACCCTGTAATTACTGACATATTGCCTCTGAGATTATCCCACAATATGCTTTTGATTTTCTGAATAGTTCCAAATTTAACATGAGAAAAACTGTACCTTTGACTCACCATACAGCCACTAGATTTTCATCAAACAGCTGATAAAAAAAAAACGTATAAATAAACGTAAAAAGAAAAAATAAATCAACGTCTTGATGCACGCTCAATCATTCAGGTAAGGAAATCCCAAAAGGTTGATTCTGTTTATCTGCACGCAGCGTCACTGAAAACATTACATTACATCTTTTTCCTGCTGTTTTTAATCAAGTCTTATGAACACTAAGCGATAACTAGTCAATAATTTAAAGGAAAGCAGCAAATCTTCACATCTAAGACCTGAGAATAATTTGTTTCAGGCATCTTTTACAGTTTTTTCTGATTGCTTAAGCACATATTTTGTAACTATTGGCTAATTTTGCAAAACTCTTCACACAAATAAGAAAACCTGTCACCCA
>NW_005187603.1:820798-840650 GCF_000239375.1 Pundamilia nyererei
GCTTAGGCTGATTGCAAAGTGAACTAATTATCTAAAAAAGTTTTCACATGTGAAAGTGTGCCAGACAGTTGGCAAATTAGTGTTAATGATAGCCATACATGTGCATACTTTTGCTAGGAGTGTGTTGGAAATTTGGTAATTGAGTGTTGTGCAGTGAATTGTACCTACAGTTTTGCAAAGTGTGTGTTACAAAATTGCAAACTGAGTGCAAAGCAGTTTTTGTGCTTTTAGTTTTGCAAACTCAGTGAGTGGTTTTGCTATAAGTCTGAATAGTTTTAGAGATTGTGCTACAGGAATCACAGTTAGGGTTTAAGCATTCAGAACAAACTGTATATTTCACCCTCACTTTATTGTTTTGGCATGTTTATGCCAGATAATGCATATATTGACAAATCAAAACATGTGATTTTTTTCCAGTGCAAAGAACAAGTAAAAAAACATGAACATCAAATTTAAATCAGTATTTTTTTTATTATTATTATTCTTTATTACATTGAAGACATTTGTGGCTTTAACAGCTTATATCATAAATAATCATCAAACTGGGGATCATCAGACCTCCAAAAACAAAACAAAACTACTAAAAAGTCTGTCTGTGTCCGTTTAGTGTGGTTGTGTGTCTGACTGCAGCCATGAAGCTCTTTGGAGCCGTGTGGTGTCGCTCTGTGGGCCTTTCACATTATTTTGTGCTAGTTCAGTCTTTTTATGATTTTCAGTTTCTTGTGCCCATCACTTCTCTTCATGGTAAATTTTCATCACGTTTTACTTATTTTGTGTCTTTTGCATTAGTTTTTATCTATTTCCTGGTCTGTTTTCTCTTTTTTAGCCCTCTAGTGTCTGTTTGTGTCGTTTTACCCTCCTTCATCTTTCTCTTATTTCTTTGTCTTTTTATGATGGTGTTTGGGTGGCAGGGTGTTATTACAGCATCACAGTGAGAAGGTTCTGGATTTGAATAGCTTCATGTTGGGCCTCCTTTTAGCCGGTTAGTTCTCCTGTACAGAACTTTGTGGTCGCTGTGCAGGTGCTGCAGGTTTTCTTTGGGCCATATTTGGTGTTGTCTGACAGTCACTGGAAGGACAATATAAGACCCAAGGCAGCAGACTCATCGAGCTCAGATGCAGCACTGCAGCGAATATGCTGCAGGCTGGATTGCAAACATCACAACACACCTGACTCTGTGAGGTGGACCGGCGGCGGAGCTGAGCATGAAGAGTCCTCCTGAGTCAGCGCTGTTTTGATCTTTACTTTGTGTCATCTTGGAAAAATAAAATACTAATAAAAAGTCTCTCTGTGTCCGTTTGTGTCTGTTTCTGATTATTTTATCAAATGTCATACAAAGAGTTGGTCAAGGTTCTGCGCACAATATCCATTTATGGTGTTAGAGGGAAAAACTCACCAAGCCGTCATCTTCTGACTGGATTTATGTGAATGACGGGATTCACAAGTAAAATCTTATGATTTTTAAAAACAGGAGTAAAATCTGTGCTTGTGGAATAATCCTGAAATCAGGATTTATGAGAACAAGAAAATATTGTTAGAATTACAAAAAGGTGGAGCTCTCTGGAGACTCAGGGAGCTTCTCCACCCCTCAGAACAAAATTCAGAGATATTTAAACTGGATTAAGTGACACGGAAACACTTCAGCTCCTGCTACTCAGAGATGTTGTTTAATTATAATATCTGTAGTTACCTTCCAGAGTAATCTGAGTAATGTTTATATTTCCTCACATTTATAGTGACGATCAAAGAGAAACTTGTTGTTAAAGGTACAAATATTCAGACGGGCTCTGCAGCTTTAAAGCAGCTCAATGTGTTTCTAGAACAATCCTCACGCTCACTGTTCTCACTCTGCTGGAAGCAAGTCTCTGATTTATTCTTAATTTAAGCTGAACAACCAACCTGAGAAAGTCAGGATTTAAGAACAAAGTGACGTTACTGGATTTTAAAAAAAGGTTCACCTGGAAAAAACCTCCAGAACCACAGAGAAGAAAATTCTTATTAAAAAATCCAAATTTTGCCATCTTCCAAAAACTCTCTGCAAATTATTTAGATTTGATTATTCTTCTGCAGTAAGTTTAAACCAGGAGTCAACAAATCTGTCCCCGAATATGAAATGAGGATGACGTCTAGAGGGCGGGGTTATACAGGATGACCTGAGCCAATAACGACCGATTCAAACTACAAAGTCAAAGGTGGAATTGAAAAAAATAAAAAAAACCTTACCTGCTGGGAAAAGGTCTAGTAGTTATGAGCATGTCAGTGTCCACAGATCAAAGTCTTTCAAATTCGTTCAAATCCTCATATTTAATCATGTTTACAGTAAATATAAAGCTTCAGGACTGTGTGACAACCGCAGTACAACAACTGGCCAGCAGGTGTCAGCAAAGCCTCGGGTCTGCTTACAAATGTTAATAATAAACATTACTGATGCTCAGACCCTCATTATCATGTCTGTAGGCGCCTTCCAGAATAATCTGAAGAGTTTCATCTAAAGAGAGAAGTTTAATGAAGAGCTGTGTGGACTTATTTGGTTTAAAGATGTTGCTGCAGTAAACGTAAGAGCAGGGATGGGGACAGTTTCTTAGGCATGCTCCAGACTCGTCCTCCATGACCTGCCATAAATTACAGCATGAATAACAAGCAGGATATAGACCTGCAAAGCCCAGAGGGATGTGAGCACACTTACAGACGTCAGTGTTTTGTAGGTTTGCTGTTGAAGCGATGGTTCTCGGGCCTGTGGGTTTAGTCTTCCTGCATAAAATCACTTTTCCTGAAAGCTTTTTTGGCTCCTCGCTGCAGGTATGTCAGCTGTGTGACTGTGGTGAGTGTGCTCAGCCTGAAAGCTCTCATGCAGCAGGTGAAACATCTCTGACTGGGTCAAACTGGTGAAGCTGAGGTGTAAATATTTCCCCGAGTGCGGCTTTCCCAACTCTGTAAAGGCGGTGAGCGTGACGAGGCTGACGTCTCTGATGTTTGAGTTCATTTCCTGTCCTAATCTCTGAAACGTGTTCCAGCTGCTGTGTCTGTGTAGGCTGTTTTATTTACAAATGCTTTTCCACATCTCTGCTCTGACCCGCTGACGGCCTTTCCACCTCCAGAGTCCAAACTGGGGTTAAACTGGTCCTGATGAAGGACACCAGGTCACCCGGCTCTTTTTTAAGGTTGTGACTTTAAAGACTTAAAAGACCAATGAGAGGGTTTTTTCCTGCAGTCTGAGGTTCGAAGGTAACTTGGATTTTAAAAGGACAACAAACATGGTCACGTGACTGAACTGGGAGAACAGGATTTGTGTACAAAGAGCTGAATTGATGTAAGTTCTATGAATGCTGTGGTTTCTTTCTGCTGCAGAGCAGTTATGGAAAAAAATTAAACTACAACAAACAACAATTTTGCATTTTTTGTATTCATTTAACAGGATGGATGATGTGTGAGGGGGCGGGGCTGAAAGGTTTAATGAGAAACTGCTGAAGGGCTGAAAAATACTCCATTACAATTATTTGTTTCTCTGTGTTTAAAGATCTTTGAATGATTAAATCTGATTTACATTCGTTTTAAAATGTTCAGCAGTCTGAGGGCAGAAACTGACCTTTACTCACATTATGAAGATGCTTTCATTCCTTCATGTGAAAAAGTCTTAACAGTGTTTGTATTCATTTATTTGGGACAAGTAATAATGAGAGCATCGGTTCAAAGAGCAGGGAGGATACAGGACTCAGTCACAGCTGAGCTGGAGACCTCATCCCTGATTGGACCTTTAAGAAACAAACTGTTAAATGACCCCAAGTGAGACGATGAACCTGTGGTTAAATAATAAATATTCAATTACTGATGAGTCGTGATTTTAAAGTCCTGTCAGAAAAACTGATCCTCTTTGAAACGTTGAGTTATTAAAGGGGAAAATACAGCTGCTGGTTATAAGAAGAGAAATCCTCATTTTCTGTGTTTAGGTTAAAATAATTACGCTGGTAAATGAAACCTGTTATTAATCTTATTACTTTAAAATAATCTGCAGATTCAATCTAGCAAATGCCCTCTGCTAACCTGAAGTAAGACGTTGACCACCGGGGGGCAGCGGTTTCCTGATCAGGGGATCTGAACGAGTCTGCTGACACTGCTCCATCGTGTGGTTAATGTTGGTATTACATGTACATTACATGTACATTACATATTACATGTAACCTGGCCCAAGTTGAGGTTCAGTCCACCTTAAATACAGATGTTTGGGGCATGAGGTCAGCCTCAGTTTATTTACAAGGTTTTAAACAGCAGTTTACAAAAGGCTCAGTCAGTTCTCACAAGTTTAAACTGTTCAATAAAAAAATGTACAAGTACAACAAATATGAAGTACTGGGTGAAATGCAGAGCTGCAGAGAAACAGGATTATGACGTTTGTAACTTTAAATGTGAGCTGTGCTGCTGACCAGACTCTCAGCTGCTGAGGCCAAAGGTGCAGTTGTGTTTATCCACAGAACGATTTCTTCTGATTTCTGAGAACATTCGACTTTAAACCTGTTTATCTGACAACACTGATTCAAAGAGGATCAACTGAAAATCAATAAATTGTCACAGTGATCAGTCATCTCGTTTCAGCCAAATCTTAATTTACATCATTTTATCCTAGAATTTGTTTCCTTTCTTTCCTGCGATCATTTAAAACTGAGGTCAGGGTTGAAAAGCTCAGCTTCATATGTTGCTGAGTGACGTGGTTTAAAGAGCAAAGCTGCCAGTCTGTCAGCTGGAAACATCTTTTTGATCAAATAACCCGAGTACAGGTGTTAGAGTTATTTCTGCTGAAAGCAGGAGCAGGGCTTCTGCTGGTGTCGCCACTTTGAGGAAGACCTTTGGATGTTTGCCATGAGGAGCTGAGACGTGTCCTGCTGGTGTTTCTACTGAAAGCAGGAAAACAAGCATCACAGATCGACAGGTGTCCAAATTCAGGATGTTCAGACTTGAACCCTCTTTTTTAAACTGTGTCTGTGCTTCGTGTTCAGGCTGATTTCACAGTTTCATCATTAATAACCAACGATGATTAATGATGAAACTGTGATTAATGCGGGAGGCTCAAGAAACTGCGCGTGGAACTCGAACTCCTGTTTGTATGTTTACCTGAAGCTTCAGAGGTCAGCGTGAGTGGGCCGCGTCTGTCAGTGTGTGTCCCACTTTATTGTGCGTTGACGCTGTGATTGTTGTCGTCATCAACAACCTCCCGCGTGCTGATGTCTGATGGTTTCTGCGGTCGTTCACGCGCTGAGATCTACTGACCAGGGGGCTGGCTGTTAAATTTGGGCGGACAGGAAATGCAGAGGGGCTGATGATGTCACGTGAAGCTGCTGAACGCTGCCACCTGCTGTCTGTAAATGTCATTGCACCCACCTGCCCCACTGTGATGTGTCTTTGTCCTGTGAGCTCATGTCTCCTCCGACCGTGGAGCGACTGATGCTCCCGTGAGTCTGGTCATGTGACATGTTGTATTTCGTCACTTCCTGCTCCTTCGGTCGAACCTGCATCCTCACATCAGTCTGACTAAAGCTGAAGTTTCCACATCACGCATGAACCGAGGCCCCAGATTAGCGAAGCCGTTAGTCCCGATAATCTCAGAGCAGTGGTGGAGTGTAACTGAGTACATTTACTCGAGTTTAATAGACTTTATTGAAGTACTATGTTATGCTCTGATTCTACTCAACGGTATTTCTGCATTTAAATATGTGACTTGTACTCCACACCACTTTATTTCTTATGAAGCTGAATGATTCTCCGAGTGGTGCACGACTCACCCAGACCATTAGAGTGAAATCCACTGATTAATCAGTAGATATGATCCAATAATAATCCACTCTGCCTAATGAGTCATTTTACTTTAACGGGATTTGAAGCTCAAGCTGCGAGCTGAAATGTTTACATTTGTAACACAAAGGAGGCTGCGTTACAGTGATTCCTGTGTGTGAGCGCTCACCAAGGCTGCATCCAGTGAAGCTTATGTCAAGCAAAGCCTTCACACGCAGGTTTGAGTCCACGTCAAGTAAACGGGGCGTCATGAACAGGACTGCTGCTCTTAAGTTAAAAAGAAAACGAAGTACCGTTAGTTTGTCTAAGAACGTGTTTCTACTTCATCTGCCAAGATTTGAGAGAAGCAGCAGAAAGCGAATGCTCCAAGCTAAAGTAACAACACCAAGAACCAACGAAACAAATACAAAAGCAGCAAAAGATGACGAGAGAATCAAAAAGATCACGAGGAGAAAAATCGGCCACAAAGGAAACTTCAATTAAAGTGACAAACCAAACAACTACAACGAAGCTCCAAACGAACGAGTGAAAAACAGGCTGAAGGCCTGAAAAAAATAAAAGACACAAACGACAAGAAATAGAAACAAACTTACATCAGAGACGAGATGAAGCTGCAAAAATGATCATGAAAAGATGAAAAATAACAGCTGCAAAGAAAGACCAAACAACTGAAGACGCACAAACACATCCTAGTGAAATGCAAACAACTAAGACTCAAGAAGACAAGAGACAAACTGAGAAGACGTGAATTGTCCAAAGACGTCCAGGCCTGCTAGAAAAGACCAGAATAACCACAGAGACGCAAACTGCTGATGATGACATAACTACGAGACTTTTATCAGGATGTATTAAACAAAACTGACTCAGAAATAAAGACGAGTAATTCCAAGTTCATTTTATATATTATTATTATTATTTGTTTATTTCTAAGTTTGGTGATTAAAACAAACCTGAGATGTGCTTTGCTTTATGATTAGCATTAAATTTAAAATTCAAACAGAAAACTATAATTCCCAAACTTCCTGAAGTCTGAAGCACAAAACTGACACCTGTACAGGTAAGTTCAACCTGCGACCTTTACAAAGTTTATTTACAGAAATGAACTTTGTCATGAAATGAGTCTGATTTAGTAAATCCTGATGGACGTTCAGATGAGGTTTGTCTATAAACAATACATTTTAAAAAGCAGTTGTCGGGGGGGGGGGGGGTGAAAACAAGTTAACCGTTGTCTCTGAGAAATACCTGGAAACTAAATAACAATGAAACATGGGTAAATGTCATTCTTCATGCTTCATACAGATGATCAGTGCAGAAAATTCATGTCAAATATTCAGTTTTAAGTCAAATTTATTAATTCAGGAAGATCTTTGATCAACATGTATTTTGTAGAAAGACATGAGAACAAACTATATGCTGCAAAAAAATCAGACACAAGATTCAAACGAGCCGACGTGAAGCTGAGTCACGTGAGTGGATCAGAAAACAAACAAACATACAGGCCTGTGGTTGTTGTTGTTTATTAAAAGGCCTCGGCACTGTCAAACACACACTGGTCAAAATGCTAATGAAGTCGTGGATCCTCAAGATGGTATTGTCAGCATAAACAGTGCAGATGATGTTGTACGCAGGAGCAGGAAGTCCTGTCTTCAGCTAAAAGTGACACAGAGGTGAGGGCGACTGTAAACACTTGAATAGCTTTGATGTTGGATATCGACGCAGGCTCTGTGGTGCTCGTGGGGGGAAAGGAAGCGCTATCATCAGCTTCAAAACTGACTTTGCAGAATGAAGCTGGACAATATTTACTGTTGGAAACATTGGAAAAACTAAGGCACCTATTATAGAACCACTACAAACTTCAATGAACTTGACTTAACGAATATACGGAGGGCCAGTGTAGCTCACAGTGTGACCACAGGCTGAATGTCTACTCCTCTGCACCTACAAATATGCTATTTAATAGTCCCCCAAAATAATGATCAATAACCTGTTTGATAAATATGTAATACTTTGATTCCTTAATATATTCTTAATCAGTGGTTAGAAAATCTGGTGAAGCAGATTGGATCCTGACATGATCAATGTTCATGTGCAGAGTGAATGACAGTGGGCCTGATGTTGATCCCTGTGGGACTCCTTAAAATGAAGCTAATCCTAGAGGATGATTTCTCTGTTCCCTTTGAACCGATTATCATCATCTTCACACAAACCATTTCTACCTTTTTATATATAGTTTGATCTTTTGTCCTTACAGGTCGGGTACAGGTTTGCTCCTCGTATGATCTCGTAAACGTCAGTGTGATCGGTAAATCCTGATTCTTCTTGTGTGGTTTTACTACAAACAGCCGTCGTCTCCCTTCTGATTAAACTTGGTGACACTTCTAATGTTCATTTCCTCCTTTTTCCATTTAATAATGGATCTGCATCTGTAAGCTTTTCTGTCACTACGTTCACTCCTTGGAACTTTTACCATAAACGAGAAGAAACACTCATCTGTTTGTAACAGTCACCGCCCCCCTGGTAATCTGATTGGCTCTGATCGGATTACATTACTCTCCTCTTCCTCCACCAGCTGTCTGATTGGTTGTGCAGCTGTTAGCTGGGCCCACATTGCCGTCGGCTTTAAGAATCGCAGGTGGTGAATTTGAGCGTTGGGTGAACAGGCGCAGAGCTCCTCTGCAGATCAGCGTGAACCAGTAAAGCTGAAGAGGCCAGAGCAGGGCCGTCCCCAGGTTACACTGCCATGGGGCCACCAGGGGCACCCGGTACATCGGCATCGATGCATACCTGAAACACAAGGCAGGGGGCGCTGTGATCAAAGTTACACTGACATTTTAATACTTTACGAATACGAATACTTAAAATTGTAAAACATCGAGAACTATTTTGAATGTTTCTGGTTGTGTCAGGTCATCATGGAGTTTTATAGCAGCGGCCTTATTTCTCTGAGGCCCCTCTGCTGGCTTCCAAAAGTTAGTCTGAACTCTGAATCATGCAAAGCTGCGATGAGATGTGGCTCAGACATTCATGAACAACTCGAAGTCAGTTCAAACGCAAAAGATTTTAATACAAGAATAATTACACGACAGCGATTAGTCAACGAAGTAGAGTTCAGTTTCTCTGCAGTGTGACAACGAGTCCTCTTAAAACATGTTTACGTTTTCTACATAAAGTCAAACGAGTCGAAGACAAGCAGAAAAAAGTTTTACATAAAAATATAATCTGTAAATTTCAAAGTTATTTGGAAGATTTGATCATTTATAAGATTTATAACTGGATAGAAAACAGATATTATTGGTTTTTGAGGTGAGCCAAACTGAAATATAAGTTAGACATTTAAAGAAAAATTAAATAAGTACTCTGATATTTTTAACCTTCAGAGAAAAAAGCAGCTAAAAAGTGTAAATCTTAACTTCTCGCGACAGAAGAATCTTCAGTTTGTCTGACTCACAGTCACACAGCGTTCTGGATGTTTCTGAGGAGTCAGAAGATTCTCGCTCACAAAGATGAAAGATCACAATCTTCTTTCACCGTCACGCTGCGGATGTTGTGGCTACAAGTTTTTACGTACTTGCACTGAACTACGTGTCCTTTGGGCCCGACGTCGAACACTGTAACGTCTTCGGCTCACGCGCCCTCGGCTCAGAGTAAACGGGCTCATTTTTTATTTGATTATGTTGAATTTTACAAATATCTTAAAATGAAGTCGAACTCATTTCATTTGATTTGCTACATAGTTTGGTTTCATAACACAAAGTAAAAGAAAGTTACGCTCAGCTCAGCCTCTGAAAGGAAGCAAACGTGGGTCGTGTTGCTGTTCAACAGTTTTTATGTGAAACCTGTTTTTCACTGAACACTGAGACACACACAAACCACGTCCACCTTTAAATGAACTGATAACTGAATGAGATATAAATCCTTATAGATCTGTAATGCTGGCTCATCTTTTCCACAATAAATCAACAAATGGCCAAGAAATATTTTTGTTTGTTTGTGTTGTTTTAGAAGACAAAGAGGAAAATCATTAAACAAATATTGATTCATTTTGGGGGCTTTTGTGTTTGCAGACAATCACTGTTGTTTTTGATCATTATTACAAAAGCAGAGGTGGGCGTGGCTTACCTGCCGTAGGCGTAGTACAGGTAAGGAAAGAGTAAGACCCGACAACCGAAGAAGGTGAGCAGCATGACGACGCCGTTCACTTTGTGCAGCAGCGTGTGCTGCTTCTTATACTGAAGACATCGTCATCATCATCGTCATGAAGAGAAACGAGACAGAAAACAAATAATTCATTTTAACAAATAATGACAGGAGACGTCAAACGTTGGTTCTGATTAGAGGTGGAAATGTTTCAGTCAGAGTTAATTATGTAACTGCTGATCTAATACTTAGCATTCTGTATGTGCTTGAAATGATTTTAGAAGTCAGAGCTTTCATTAAACCAGTGTACTTTATCAAATGTGAGCTTTTTAAAGTCTATTTGCACAGGTGATAGAACACAAACGATTAGAAATCTGTAAAATAGAATTAAAGACAAGAGCGCTGTGTGAGTAACTACAGTGTGTTCTGTGTATTTTCACGGTGAAAAAACTGACCAGTGTGTCTCGCTGGGACGTGATGTGTTGTCCAGCACGTTATTAGAATATGTTGGTTTGCCAACAGCAGCTGGAAACGACAGTATTTACATTTTCTATTGAAAAATGAAAACGGTTCCAGTTTAAAGCTGCAGTTATTTAACCACCTGAACTCTTTCATGGCATGCTTTTGTAATTTCTCTGTGATATTTGGGCTGATTGGGACCTGATGATGTAAAAACAAAGAATTACCAGATTTTATTTTTTTTACCTGATTTTTGTTTCTGAGAAAACTGGGATCCATGTCTGAGGAGGTTTGTTTTAAATTTCGATAGAGCGGTGGCAGTATGCTGTCCTCACAGGTGGACATCGGGCCCTTGTAGAGACAAATTCTGTATTTTGGTCTAAATAACCCAAAATGTGACGTCCACATATGTGGTCCTAGGAGGTTAAAGTGTAGACGACAGAATAAAAATGCTTTACTTTAAAAAAGAAAAGAAAAAAAGAGACTATTTTATCCCAAATCAATTTTAAATTATCTGCTCCACAAGCGTGGAGAGAGTCCCAATAAGCATGTGCAGAGAAAGCACAGTGCTCAGCTTTTCCTGATGTTAGAAATTATGGAGATTATAGATTATAGTCCCCCTCAGGTTTCCCCAGAATCAGTCTAAACATCAGCAGACTCATGCTGCTGAGGGAGACGGTGGATGGAGGCATATGCACTTAAAAAAGCAGCGGATCAATTTAGTGTTTAGATTATTATACATTTGGTGCCAGGACAGAGACGATATAATCCAGAATAAACTCAAATGTGTTTCTGACATGGGTCAGGGAGACGATACACTACACATGCTCATGATTTTAATAGCCGTGCTGCAGAACAGAGAGAAATATAAAACATCCTCATCCTTGAACTTCTATACTTAGAAAACAAATAGTTTGCTCAGCGCTCCAAATGTGAAGGAAGCAAACGGGGTTCATGGTCAGACTGTCAGGGTGAGGACGAGGCGCCATCACAGCAACGCCCCCAGTTATAACCCGACACACTGACTGAGTGATGATTTGTAAAAGTCTGTCATTGAACTAAAACGTAGATTAATGAATCAATGAGTTAATTATTTAATGAATAAAAAACCAGCCTGGTTCTGCCGCAGGTTTCTTCCTGTTGAAAGAGAGTGTTTCCAAGCGCTTGCTCATAGGGGGTCATATGATTGTTGGGGCTTTACCCTAAAGCCCCCTGAGACGGCTGCTGTTGTGACTTGGTGCTATATAAATGAAATGAAATTGAAATGAATAGTCCAGTGTAGACTGGCGACCTGTCCAGGGTGTACCCTGCCTCTACAAACAGCTGGGATAGGCTCAGCCCCCCCACGGCGAACGACAAGCGGACGAGAATGGGTGGATGGATAGTCCAGTGTGGCGGTAGAGAGACGAAAGAAAGAAGGAGAATGGAAGGACACCGAAAAGTGCTGAGAACAAATGATATACAAGTGACTAAACTAAAGAAATGCTCAAGCAGCCAGTGCAGCACGATGATGGCTGCTGGTCACTCAAACACGAGCCACCATTCGCCAATCTTTCACTCCTTCACATCTTCTAAAGGCAAAAAGGAGCCGCTTCATTTTCCACATCTGTGATTCTTTCCTGCCCGTTTCCTTTGGGAAAGTTCTCCATGATGAACTCTGAATGTCCTTCTGGTTTCCAAGTCCTCTCTAAGGGCTCACACTTGTTTTCGCTTACGTTTGTATCAGAGGTGACCCGTCCCTCAGCCTCGTCCCTGTAGGAGCTGACTTTCCCTTCAGTGTCCGGCACCGTGGCTTCAGTGTCTTTTGCGTGGACACCCTGATCTCTGACTCACCCTCCTGGGTCCTCATGTGCTCCGCTAATAAAAGCATCCGTGCTCGTGCTAGCGTTAGCTGCTTGTGGTTTTAGTGTCTCTTTAGAACGAGGAGTTTTCTGATTTTCTCGACTGAGCATCAAGGTTTCACATCCAAGCAGCAGCCTGCTTGTCTTAATGTTAACGTATAAAGTTGGTTTCTATTGGAACGTTTGACGTCATGTGTTTTCTTAAATCAATCAATAAATCTGTTTGATCTTTTTTTTGGTAGTCCAGATCAATACTAAACACTGAATGAGTTTAGGTATCTGACACACACACACACACACACACAAGTAAAAGGTTGGAGGGAGGCGGATTACCTGGATCAGGACTTTCCCCAGAGAGACGGACGGGGTGCTGAGTTCAGCCAGAAACAAGACGCCCTGGAAGTAGTCACCTTTACCCTGCCTCCACAGCTGACACACACACAGGAAGGAGAAACTGTAATTTAATGTACACATGTTTTACTATAATAACAGACTGTACAAAGACGATGGATGTAGCCACCATGATGTCACCCTCACACTGGAAACCCCGCAGTGTTAGCATTTTGGAGGTGATCACATTTGGACCACAGGGTCTCAAGAGCGCTAAGTTAGCAGCTAATTCTAGCTAGCTTGGTTATCATAAACTATATGGGAGCATCACACAGATATTTGCCAATAACAGTCAAGTTACATCCGAATAAAATCTTAGAATTCCACCTAAACTGGAGCTCAGACGGTCTGTTAGTACAACAGCCTCACAGCAGACGTATTCTCAGTCAGATCATTAAAAATGCTCCCAAAGGCCCCGACAGCTTAAACATGGTCTAGAGGTCCAGTTCAGGGACTTCAATTAGCTGCAGATACAGCCAAAGAGGCCACGCCCCTAAACTTTAAGCCTTAATACGTTTTAAACAGTTTTTATAAAGGAGCAAATGATCTGTTGAGACTAAAGTTTTTCGTAGCACTCATTGCCACTCGCTGGGACCTCCAGTGGATGTCAGAGGAACTGCAGCTTTTGGCACTTCAGAGTTTGTTTGAACCTCAACAAGCTGAGTCCTACTTCCTGGGGGTTTTAGCTCCAAAATGACTCCATGTTTTATTCAGTAAGACCTGAAACCAGCGACTGCCACCATCAGTTCATCAGGAAAGTGTTCACTAAGCTCAGACAGATGCGCTGAAGGTTAATTTTATCATAGACTTCTATTCATGAGTCGCCCAGAGAACAAATGCAAAGGTGTCCATCTTTGTGTACAGTCTATGATCAGGGTGGATGTGTCACTGTCAATGTTTGCTGTTGTCATAGTTACCAGAGAGGCGGGGAAGCAGAAGGTCACCATGAAGATGTGGTGCAGCACCATGAGGAACTCCCTGCGCAGGTAACCAATCACAGTGGCTCCCATCAACCCAACGCTTTGGCCCGCCTCCTCGTGACCTTTGACCTGCAGCTTGTGCCGGTAACACAGAAACATGGCGTAGATGTCGTAGGCAAAGTAAGGCGTGGCAAATAAGATGTAGGCATCAGTCAGCCAATGTCTGAGCAGAGAGGAGATGGAGAGAGGCTGAAGCAGCATCATTACTTTGATCTCCGATTTAAGACATCAGGTTCATTTAGGCAAGAAACATCCAAGACACCGCCCTGTGCTCCAGTTTAACGTTATCTGACCCATACATCCACCCGGGCCTCCTCCCTGCACTCACTTCATGGCTCCAACACTTTGTCACCCGACTTCCTTTACTGCAGTAAGCATGGGCATCCACTAGTGGGCGCTGTCACACTGAAATGCAAGTAGAAGAAGCTGCAGTTCAGACATGAAATGTCTGAGCCTCTTTGGGCACCTTTTCCTCCGTCTTCTAAGCAGGTGTCCACAGATGAATAATTAAAACAATCATTTAGATCTGATTAGACTCCCAGAGTCTAAAACAAACTGCACCTGCGTGTTCAGCTGTCCTTCTCTTCTTATTTCCAACTCTAGATTTTCTGTCTTGGAGTCTTCTAAAGCAGCTTTGCATGAATCACACTTGAAAGAATTCCTTCTTTGTCTCACACTGGAGCCTCTCAGGTCATCCTGAAACTAGTTTTTCCTCCCTGTGAGAGACCTGTCTTTTCATTGGCTGCCCCTCATACACAGCATGTGGGTGAGGCTTGTGTATTATCCCAACTTTGTGACATCACACTGATCCAAGAGTTAGAAAAAAGAGCTTTTGTCATTACTGTGCATGCTGTAACGTGCAGTGGAGATGAAGCCAGCTGCGGAGGTGTGCAGGTGGAGAGCGAATCAGCAACGGCTTCTGACTTTCCAGAAGTACTCATTTATTTAAAGTATCAAAAATAAAAGTACCACCTCTACCACACATTTCCTGAGAGCACACTAGCCCACGTACACACAGAAGAATCCATCGCAGAGAGACTGCGAAGAAGAACAAAATGGGGGCGCCGCCACGTGGCGATACACTGCATTACAACAGCAACTGTTCCAATACACTGAGCTCATGGTCATGTTTAATATGAGCATCAGGAGCAACAGGAGATGTGATGGAAACAAGGAGAACAACATTTATTATGTGGCTCCATCCGTCCACTCCGACCTCCACCCTGCATGGACAACCAGCAGCACCTTTTCCAAAATCACCCTGATACTCCTGATACGTGTGAGTGGATGAAAAGCTCAGCTGTGCAGGCAGGAGCCTGAATGCTGAATTGTCAGAAGTGTATTGGAGGTTTTTAGGATACTTTTACTGTGGTAAAGCACTGAAACGCTTCCTTCTTTCCTATTTTTGAGGTAAAAATGTATTTTCTAAACTGAACTTGCTGCTGCGCTGTAGGTGTACGAACTCCCAGAGTTCCTTGCTGCTTGTGGAGCGTTGTGATTTGATAAGCAAATGCAGCTCAGACTCAGATTCAAACCTTTGCTCCACTTTGACTGGGAAATGAGAAACCAGCTGACCACCACGGCGCTCCGCTGTCGTCCCTCTGCTCCTTGACAGAGTTTCATTTCCCATCATGCTCAGCGTGCAGGATTAGTCTCAGACTGAAATAACCCTGCTGCTGCTGCACATTAGGCTCAGATTGTTAATGAGATTATCGGCTGAGCTTTGCTTCATACTGAATCCTCACACTGAGGCTGAGGGCTTTACCTTTTCTATGCAGCAGCAGAAAAAAAGCTTTAAATATATTTTTATTCCTGGATAAAATAATAATTTTCTTTGGGAGAATTCAGCTGAATGTTAACATCAAAAATGTCTAAATTCAAAATAATCTGGGAGCAAATTTTGATGAGAAAAGAATACATAACAATGACACTGCTGATAAATGGACCACAAAGAGGGAAGGTTTAATTGTATGAAGGTAAAATGATGAAGAGACAATAAGAACCAGAGGAGTCCTCACCGGTCCTCGATGACGTCCCTGCAGGACGCGATGATGATGCATCCGGCTGAGAAGGCCATGATGGACTGGATGGATGACACCAGGCTGAGAACACAAGCAAGATAATAATCAAAGCAGCTGAAACAAGAGAAACAAACAGCTGAACTTTAACTGGACATGTGTCGTATGTTTGCGTGATGCATCTAAATCTTCAAAAAAAGAACTAAATAAAATAAGCGCTTCACATTTAGGTCTCATAAAGCATGCAAAGGCTCCAGCGAGGAGCTGTTTGAGGTGACAGCTTCCTTATTGTTGGAAAGTAAAACTAATACTCACATGGACACGTAAAGTCATTAAACCAGTTACAAACAGTGCAAAAGATACAACTACAGATACACAATAACTACAAAGAGACACAAAGTGATGAGGGACAGCAAACAAAAACAGTCTTGGTTCATCTGCAGCAGCTTCAGCTCACACACTGTCGGGTCAAACTGAGGCCAGGATAAGACTGGGACTCACTCACTTCTGGGGAGGTCATCCTCCGTAAGTCAAACTGCGTTTAAGAGAAAGACAAGTGTGATGTCCTCTGAAGTGTGTGTGTTCCTACCGTGTTGACACGACAGCGGCGTCCCCCTCGCTCCATCCCATCAGCTGTTTGAGAGCCTGTTTGGACAGGAGGAAGAGTCCTGGGAAGAAGACGGACCCGGCAGCCACGAGGCCCCACATGGCAACACACTTCTCAGAAGTGTGCACGTGTGTGTGTGGCTTTACTCTCCCGCTCCCGTGGATGTGGGAGGTTAGGCGAGCACGGGTTGGTAGGAGTGGTTTGGGGGAGGAGCCTCCTGCTGCCACCTGTCAGAGGTGTGGTGATGGGAGAGGATCTGCAGGCCGGGTCAGCAGAAAGCAGGTCCCCTCCAGCTTATTCATGTCATTTGATTATTTGCAAATCAGTGTGAAATACGAGCAACGCTTTATTCACAGGCGGGCCCTCATCTCGAGGAACGTCCTCGTAATCTGCTCAGAGTAACTAGGAGCACCAAGGGACATAAAAATACATTTCAAATTAAAAGTCAAGGCTGAGTTTGCCCCCACCACCGTGGGTGTGTGGGTTCCTCCCACAGTCACCTGCAGTTAGTGGGGTCAGGTTAACTGGTGCCTGTGAACGGTTGTTGGCTGGAGACCGGACCCCCGCCTCTCGCTCTGGATGGAAGTTTAAAGTTATTTTGCACATTTTGTAGTAAAAATAAATTTGGATTTGAATGTTTGCTTCTCTTATTTTGAGACTTTGAGTTCTCCATAGAAGTTAGATTTTCTGAATGTGATGCTTTCATCATCATTAATCAAAACTGAACTACAAGCTTGGACATCACTTTGTTTTATAGATAATAATGAAGAAATAGTTTTCTTTTCATTAGAAGTAAAACGATGTGACATTAGCCTGAAAAAAGTGAAATCACACTTGAATTGCATGTTGTGTAGGGAGATTATTATAGTTATTATAAATGAAAGTGTGCACGTCTTCATTTTGTGATGTTCATGTGAGAAGTTCTTAAACAGCAGATGCAGATCAATCAAACAGCAGCAGCTGAACGAGCATTCATATGATTTGACTTCATTAAAAACCATCAGTGCTGCAGTATTAAAACACTGCTGACACACAAACTGAAGCCAAATCTGACGTCCGTCTGCTGCGACTGTAGAAGCTCCAGCAGGAAATACAAACACGTTCCTGTCATCACCGTTTAATGAATAATGAAGCATTTAGTCATTTTTAACACTCTGATGCAAACTCTTTAGTTTTACATGAATGACTCAGACACCGGTGCAGGGCAGGTAGATGTAAAGCAGAGAGGGCGGAGCTTTCAGGGCTAAAGGTTAAAGTTCAAAGTCTGTTTCCCTGAGTTAGCCCATATTTGTCTGAAGGAGCAGATAAGAGACTGACAATGTTTAACTTTTTCTTATTTTAGTCGATTTGTGATGATTATGGATATACGAGCCTCAGTTATTCAACCATAACTGGGGCACAACAGGCCGAGCACGTTTAAGGAGTTTATAGCTGGCGCCGAGTAAAGTTCATGAAACTAGAAACGAGAGGAGATTTATTTTACTGCCAGACTTCTGTGGCTTCAACAGATGAATTCTTATATTATTAATGATTAATGCGAGCAGGTGAAAGGAGGAGAGAGTCAGAATAAATGAGTGTGAATCAGAGGGAGGCGAGGAAGGTGGAGTTTAAATACCAGCCACCAGAGAGGTGGAGACGAGTGAGAGCTGATCTGTGGAGGAGAGCAGCAGGAGGGAAGGGAGGGTTTAAAGACCTGCTGGGGTGCTTCAGAGACGGAGGAGGCCGAGCTGAAGATGTTGGACAGCAGGGACAGGACCAGAAATGAGTCCATCAGAGGGACAGCTCAGTCAGGGAGGCTGGGACAGTCTGAGCATGTGCAGAGGAGGGAGGATGAAGAGACCTCAGGGGAGGTTTGTGGATGATCCTCTGTGGCGCCACCTAAAGGAAGCAGGTCGTGACTACTTTGTAAATTTATACACACACACACTGCTCAAAACCTTACAACAGGAGGGAACTCCAGGCCTCGAGGGACGGTGTCCTGCAGGTTTTACACGTGTCCTCAACATGTCTCCAAGTTCTCCAGAGGCCTGGCAATGAACTAATCATGTGATTCAGGTGTGCTGACCCTGCAGGCCTGGAGTCCCCCCCCCCTACAGTGTTTCTTTAATTTTTTGGAGCAGTCACATGACTGAGGAAAGCCGACATGAGATCATGCGGTGGATGCAGCGCAGCTGAAATGAGCTGCAGAGGAAACACGAGCCAGAGTTTTATCCAGTGTCCATTTATTTATGTATCTGTCATTCACTACTTTAACTCTAAACATTTTTTTAAGAAATTCAAGTATTTGTTGGGAACACAAGTCAAAAAAACCAAAAACTTTGCTAAAACAAAGACAAAAACATCTTTTTAAAACATCATATTTAGAATAATCAACACATCAAGTTTCTTTTCATAGAAGAAAAACGAGTCTAATCTCTACAGCAGAGCAGCCGCCTCGCTCCGCTTCACCCGACGGCTGATCTGAGAACAGTGCAGGGAGGGAAAGACCAAACACGGGTCGCCTAAGCTGGAAGGACCGCTACGACCACGACGACAGAAACGAGGAAAGAGACGAGTCCGGAGGGAAAACGGCCGAGTGACCGCGCGTCTCTCTGAAGTCAGAGTTGCACTTTTAGTCGCTGCGAACATCTGCTGAACATCTGCAGGCTGGAGAAACGACCCAGTCATGAAGGAGACCATCATCGACCTTTAACAGAAACTCACAGAAATAGGATTTGTGACCCAATCTGCAGCAGGAAACGTGCTGCATGATATTTACGTCACATGATGGTCGCTTTGTTTACCTGCAAGCAACCCGAGGCTGCTCGGACCTGATTGGTCAATACAAACAAAAGTGTGAGTCTCTGGACGAGTGACAGGTTTGCCTGACGAGCCTCACGATCACACCGCCAAAAATAAACTTCGTTTTTTAAGAACACAAAATTGTTTCCTTGAGTTTTCTTTAAGTTTCCTAAACGGCCATTTTCCACAGTTGTTATTGATTTTACTGTAACAACCTGCAGACGTCTGCGGCGCACAACGCTAACAAAGAAACGAACCAATCACACGACCTCCTGACGACGCTCCGGTGCCACCAATCTGTCCGTGCTCGTAATTTATAAGGAGGCCAAGAAAGAAGCTTCATGATGAACAATGTCGTCACACAGCCGAGCCTGTGCTGAGGAAAAGAAGTTGGGCGTGAGGTGGAAGGAAACTCCTTCGAGGTTAAGGTCAAAGGTCTTCACACAGAATTCCTCTGCAGGACAAACCAACCAGCAGCAGCGTTCCGGTCATGTGACTGAAGTCAGACAGAGCTGCACACGTGCAGGTGGGTTGTGTGTGGTTTGTTGTTGTTGTTACGTAAACGTTCTCGTCTCCGGACTCGCATAAAAACAAAGAAAACCCCCAAAAAATCTAATTCGATCACAACAAACAAAAACAAAATAAAAGCCTGCTAATAAAATCACTTCCTAAAGATGAATTAAATAAAACGACCACAAAAGGTTTTCGTCATCTTCGACAAACTCAACCATTGCACAGCATTCAGACCCAAACGCTCTCCGCGGGGTAATAAATATACACATGCAGATATACAAGTCGCCCTCCGCGTTTCCACGGCGACGCAAGCTGAGGTTTCAGGGGTTCCAAGAAAGTTTA
>NW_005187603.1:840804-845475 GCF_000239375.1 Pundamilia nyererei
AGGACGCCCGGCGAGGACGCCCGGCGAGGACGCCCGGCGCCGATCCCAGGAAACTTGGGCTGCTTCGTCGACCCTCAGAGATCCTAAAAAGCTTCTTTGCAGTCACACGGCACTAAATAGGTGGGGGAGGGGCTGCCAATCTCCAATCAGAACCAGGCTGATGGATGACACGTCTGCTCAGCCACAGGTGTGATCACAGACGTCAACCTGCTGCGATTTTTCCTTTTTCTTTACAACAAAATGAGAAACTGAAATTATTCATCAACTACTGAGAACATCAGGATGATTAATCTGCTGATTTCACACACACAGTAAAATCTGCTTCCGTGTTAAACAGGCGCCTCTCGCGTGTGAAACAGCGGCTAAAGCGGCGTCTGCTTATTTTCAAGGTGAAACCTTCAGTTTATTTTTTTACCGAGCGCGTTACCAAAACCACCAGCGGGCCCCTCAGACTGAAGGCCTGCAGGCTTGCGACCAATCACACTTCAGGAGAGCCGTGAGCATCAGGCACCGCTGATCGTCGACGCTTCAACGTTTTTAATGGTTTTGAAGCTACAAACATACGACTCCGCTTCCTGTCTGCGGCCGACACAGGATGGAGCGGTACAAGATAAATCGGGAGCTTTTACTCTGAAAATCCTCGTGCATATTTTCGGTCTTGTTCCCACCGCAGGACCAAAAGCCTTCTGAGGAACTGGGGTCATTTATCTGCGTTTCCTCCACAGGAGTCCAAACAAAGCCCAGAAACTCCCTTCAGCCACTTCCTGAAGATCCCAGCTCCGAATCCTCCATCTGATGTTTTTGTAATTCTCATTTTGGCCACAAGGAGACGACGAGCACACTGCATTTAAAAGATGGATGTTGCTGCTGCAGACGCCGTTTGGTTAGTGAAGTCCCGTTTTTCACTCGTGCTTTTAGGCGGGAACGATCTGACTGAAAACAGCACATCCCGCTGAGCCTCAGATCACCATGACAACCATAAACTACGAATCTCCTTCATGTTTTATTCAGACGAGAAGCTGAGACCACAAACAGGAAAATGTTCGCAGAGCGACGCGCTTCTCTACAACTAACCCTTCCTGCAGCTAGGAGTCGCCCCCTGCTGGCCATTAGGAAGAACGCAGGTTTAAGGCACTTCTGCAGCGCGTTTTACACCATGCACAAGCGCCATTTAGCGCAGCACTTCCTGCGGCTGAAAACAAGTGTTAGAAAGAAAAAACTAAAGAGGGACGCTGGAAAGACTCATTTTCATCCTGACAAACACTTCAGATCACACTCAGGAAAAACAAATCTGAGCTTCCAGAGTTTAGTAAAGGAACTGAGTTCTCTCAGATTTAAACGTGGGAACCCGATTACAGGGCTGAAGGACGGCTCCTGGGTTCTTGGGACCTTTAGGCTCCTGGGTGGTGGAGGAAACGCACCGCTGCCGTCCCGTTAGCACACCGGGGTAACACCGCCGCCTCCTTTTGTGGTTTCACGCAGTTCATCTATGAGGACACCTGAGCCTCCGCCTGACACGGGAAAACACAAACAAAAAACAAAGAAACCCAGCAGCATTTCACCCACAGTGTCCCGTCCACACCGACTCAGAGCGAGCACGAGGTAAAAGTCACTGAATCTGGAGGAATGATGGGGAAAGTGGTTTCATTTCCCCTCCAGTTTATTCTTTTTATAGAGGCTTTTATTTTTCCTTGGATTGAGGTAACCTGCCACGGTGGAGACACACCCCTGTCAAACACTCAATAAATTAAAAGAAAACGTCACCGTCACTTCCTCTTCCTGTTAGCGAGGGCGGAGGAGGCGAGCGGGGAAGTGTCAGAACACACGCTGAGACGGGAGGGAAAAGTCCGCATTAGGGGAGAAGCTGCCACATATCTGCAGATATCTCTTTCTGATCAGAACACCGCATCAGACGACTCAAAGCAGTCACAATTTCCTGTCGTCCTTTTCAAAATAAGAGTCTGCCACCACACAGCCTGGAGAAATGAAACTGAGGACGATGAATTCCTGATTAAACTCCTGCTGGACGAGGGAGAAGGGTGGTCAAACACAAGAACCGAACAGCTCGCTGGGGGGGTGGGGGGGGCAAAGGTAACCGTGTGTGCAGAAACACCTGTTGGTTAAAACCTGCTACATCTGTGAAATTGCATTATCATCACCACGCGGACGCCATGAAGACGCCGCGAGGTGAAAACACAGTGAGTGATGTGGTATTTATAAAGAAAGGAAACAAAGACCTTGGCGATGTTTGGCGGGCGACGATGTCATACCGACCAACCCATTACATCGTAGGCAGCCCCGCCCCCCACCGTGTTTATCGCCTTTTCGAATGAATCCGTATTGCACAGGGCTGGAATGACTTCAAACATCAACTAAGCATCGAATCTACCAAACAGTTAAAATCTTTAAAGTCTCTACGAACACATGAAAATCCAAATCCAGTCCACTTCCTGTGTCTCACATCAGCAGCTTTTTTTTTTCTTAATTTTTTTTTTTCTTCTTAATTTGTTTTTTTTTTTTGTTTTTTTAAGTTCAGCACCGAAAAACGCCGAGCGTCAGAAGTTTGGGTCGAATCACGGGGGAGGAAATATTTGAGGTTTTTCACGAGGTCCTGGTGTGGGCGGGTGTGACGGTCTCCTCCAGGTGAAGGGAAAAAAACAAAAAACAAAAAGGAAGAAGAAGAAAAGATGACCCAAACTCTTCAGTGCTTTCAGATGCCACAGCCAATGAAATCCCCTCTCAAACTGCCGTCGCTCCTCGAGATGCAGAGGAGCGCCGTTCATCTCTCCTCCTTCCTGGACACCTTAGAGGAGTGCCACGCAGTGGACCTGTGGAAACAAAGACTGTGAGTGTTCACCAGGCCAGGGCGACGTCATCGTCCTCCTTAAAGAGACAGACGCTCATTTTTCTGTTAGAGACAATACTGAGGTCACCTTATTCAATGTAATGTATACAGCACCAAACCACAACAGCAGCCTCCTCAAGGCGGTTTATATTGTAACCCCAACAATCAGACGGCCCCTACGAGCAAACACTTGGCAACAGTGGGAACAACAAAAAAAACAAACACTCCCTTTTAACAGGAAGAGAGCTCCAGTAGAATCAGGCTCAGATGTGGAGGAGAGATTAATAATTAGATGCAGAGGTGTATAAACAGGGATTAAGGAAGAAGTCTGAGGAGCTTGCAAAGAAAAGCGTCTGGACTTCTTTAAGTTGCTTGAAGACGTTTCACCTCTCATCCGAGAAGCTTCTTCAGTTCTAAGGTCAAATGGTGGAGAGTGGCAGGTTAAAGCCCTGTGGGAGTGCCCCCCCCCCCAAGAGGGACAATGGGATCTGGGACTCTCCACCATTTGACCCTAGAACTGAAAAAGTGTTTAAGACTTAAAAGTTGAATGAAGAAAACGCCTGTATGAGCTGCACTCGGTGACAGTAGGAATAAAGAACTCCTAAACAGGAAGAGACCACAAACAGAGCCGGATCAGGCTTATCTTGTAGTTTTGCACCGAGTCCATGTTATCAGTTTCAGCACAAACGCATTGATTTTAACGTCGCCTTGTTTTCCTCAACCCACCCTGAAGTCCTGCCCTCCTCATCCTCCTCACCTGATGAAGGTCTTGAAGGCAGCACTCTGAGGATTGATGCACAGCGGCACCCGTTTGCCCTGCTGGTGCTCCGTGATGAAGCGATGGATCAACTCTGAGGACAGAAACGGGATCATCAGCCGCAATCAGTCGCAAACATCACAAAGGAAGCTTACAGCTGTAACCTCCAGTTATGGAGGACAAACTGCAAAAATCGTTATATATAAAAAAAAAACCAAACAAAAACTCCACAGTATACCACACACACCACAAAGAATAATAAAATATCTAAATTAAATACGGTATTATAGAAAAACAAATAATTTCAAGAGTTTCAAATCATCTCGATGATGATTTCACCAGGTTTAGACCTCCACACTCCACTTTCACAGTGAAGGCTACTGCTCTCTCTCAGAGTTAGTGTTTGTTTGTAGGGCTTTTATTATGAAAGGTAAAGAGGATGTTTGTCAAAGACTTGTTTGACTGTGCGACATCAATCACCTGCTGCTGGGAAGATTAAAGTAAAAACCTGTAACAAACATTACGTGGCTACGGCTCGGCCATATTATACCGTTCACAGTACAACGCTACAACGTTGGGCAACGATAAGAAAATGAAATATCGCGATAGAATATGGGTAAAACGCGCATGCGCAGTGCCTTTGTTTTCACACTGCGTGGTGTTTGTCCGTCAGATACACAAATTGTTTTGTAGAACATGCAAGCGGCCGTCGTTATTGCCGTATTTGTCAGACTACGGTGCTCGTAAATCTGGGAGTAATCTGGGTCCTAAACTCCGTTTACTTCAGGTCCCAAAGTCAAACGAACACTGCAGCATCACTGAGAGTTAAACTGTCTAAATTCTTTCATCTTTAATAAAACGATCAGCGTTGCTGCTTTACCAGGTGTAACTATGAAGTTTAACATCCAGGCATCCATGAAAACAGAATTCATTACATTTAACGGAGTTAGAAGTTAGCAGGAAGTTAGCTCGCTAATTACTGAAACACGCACACTTTACTTTTATAGCATGTTCTGACAGAGATTTCTGAAGCATTCAAACGTACAGCTCTGCTGTCACTTCCAACATG
>NW_005187603.1:849168-870701 GCF_000239375.1 Pundamilia nyererei
ACTTTTTTGTTCCAGTTAAAAGACGAGCTGCAGCATTTTGCACAACCTGCAGCCGCCTAATGGACGCATCACTAACCCCAAAATAAAGTGCGTTACAATAATCCAGCCTAGAAGTAACAAAGGCATGGATTACCGTCTCAAAATGCTGTTTCGATAAGAACGGCTTTATTTTGGCTAATTCCCTCAAATGAACAAAGCGAGATCTTACAGCAGCTCTGACCTGGCTTTCAAGTTTAAGATTTGCCTCTATTTTAACTCCCAGATTAGTGATGACTGGTTTAACATACTGTGCCAGTGAACCAAGATCTATAATAGTGGCCTCAGAAGCGCCACCAAAAACCATCACTTCTGTTTTCTGTTCATTAAAATGTAAAAAGTTCAAAGCCATCCAGGCCCTTATATCATCAAGGCATCTGAGCAGCGGCTCTACTGAGAAGCCATTTATCTTTTTAAGTGGGAAATAAATCTGGGAGTCATCGGCGTAGCAGTGGAAAGAAATCCCATGTTTCCTGAAAATAGACCCAAGGGGTCGGAGATATAGAGAGAAAAGAAGCGGGCCTAAAACTGAACCCTGTGGGACCCCACATTGAAGAGAAGCAGAGGATACAAACTCCCCGAGTTTCACCGAGAAAGTTCGCTCTGCCAAATAGGATCTGAGCCACTGCAGTGCAGCACTCCGCATACCCACCAACTGCTCTAAACGGGAAATTAAAATATTATGATCCACTGTATCAAAAGCAGCAGTTAAATCTAACAGCACGATAATAACACAGTCACCTGAGTCATTTGCCAAAAACACATCATTAAAAACTCTTAAAAGGGCAGATTCGGTACTATGTAAAGCTTTAAAACCAGATTGGAAAACTTCTAAAACACCGTGTTCTTCTAGGAAGGACATTAATTGCTTGTAAACTACCTTTTCAAGAATCTTTGAGATAAAAGGCAGTTTGGAAATAGGTCTGTAATTCGCAATAATATCAGGATCAAGAGCAGGTTTCTTGAGTAGAGGCTGAATCACCGCATGTTTGAGATTGACAGGTACAACACCAGAGGACAAACTACTATTTACAATAGATTGTACAGCTGATGCTATAGTGAGAAAAACCTCTTTGAAAAATCGAGGAGGGAGAGCATCATAAGGGGAACCTGAGGGCTTCATGTGAGCAACCAGCTCCTGCAGGCAGAGCAAGGAAACTGGCTCGAACCTGTCAAAGACAGCAGAAGTAGGGACAGGGGTAGAGCCCAAGTACTGAGCCCTGTGCAACACCCTCAAGCAAACTACCAGTCACACACATTCAGCCGGGTGTCACGTGAACATCTGTCCTGCTGGACTAAAACCAGCGCTCAGCTAACGAGTGACACCTGAGTTTGGCAGTGGATCAACAGCTGTGCTCGATCGTGTCACCACTTTCACGGAAAGGCCGTGCACGTGCTGCTTTTCATACAGCGCAAATATCCACAGATACAAGGCGCAACCCGGGCACAGAGTTAAGGTCTCGGTGTGAGCAGAAGATTTAAAATGTCAGACGAGCTGCATTAAATCCACTGAGACGAAACGCTAACAAAACAAAAATCGGTCCAGTTCCTCGAATGAAAGATGAAAATCTGCACTTCAAGCATCTGTTTGGTTTTTAAATCCACGGTGTTGAGAGAGACAACAGCTGTGACAAAAGCACAGCTGTGGAAACATCTGGGCTGCACCGCTTAGAGTTCCACCTTCTGGCTGCAGTAGTGAGTTACATCACAATGGATACTTATCAGTGGGACAGAAACCTTTTCTGTGCTGACGTCACCGAGTCGCCTCAGCTGCTACAGCTCAGCGATAACTGTCCAGGGTTTCATTTCCTCAGCAGTAAATATGATATCTGGTAACAGCAACAGTACGTGGCTCTCCTGAACCCCAAACTGTGACGAGGAAAAACCCTGAAGACCCATCAATCAGCTGGTGTTACTTACAAGTCCACAAGACCCGCTCGCCAAATCACTCGCCAACGACTAAAAACCCAGAGATTTACCGCCGTCATGCTCGCTCTCTTCCGAGCTTCCTGCCAGGGTCGCCGACTCCTCTTCCTTCTTCTAACATCTAGAGACTCGTAGCCAATGGCGTGTGCCGCTCACCAAACTTACACCCTGAAAGAAGCGGCGAGGGCACCGAGCGGGAACCAAAGCCGAGCAGACCTCGCCGTTACAGGCGATGCGACTTAAAGCTGTTCGTTGGAGTAAAACAGCTGCAGCGTTAATTCAGACCGAGGTGTCCACGTTTGGGTCACAACAGCAAACATTAAACAGAACGAGCTGAAGGTCAGAAGACGACAGCGCCGGAGGAGCCGGACATCAGCTCAGCATCAACTCACCGGATCAAAGACCAGCATCCGGCAGAGGAGGTGCACGGCCTCGTGGGTCGCTCCGTCAGACAGCATGTAGAGCACCGACAGCGACGGCTGAGGACCAGAAACAGCACGAACAACAAGTCAGCACCGGAGACGCTGAGACGCTCAACACAAAGAATGAATGCAGCAGAGTCACAGTCAACGTTTTTAAAACTTTAAGACTTCCTGGTTCAAGTGTTTGTGATCGTCTGCGGTACAAAAGTTTCAGACTTTTCAAAAACATGAATTGTGATTGTTTGTGCGAATGTGAGTCTGCAGCTGCAACGCAGCAGAACTTCAGGTCAGATCTGATCTTCCATCATCTGTCCCACATTTCCCAGTAAACCCACCTCATTACCTGGCAGACATTTTGGATGTGTACCGTGTCTGTAAAGCGTTACACAACCACCACACGTTAGCGGGAGCTGCGGGGTGACCGAGTGGGCGGCTACTGTGAACACACGTGTGTAATAAAAGAAAGCAACGCGGCCTTCTTCCAGAGCAGAGCGGCGTGCTGCTGCTCAGCTCACGAGCACACCACGCAGTCACGTACCGGTTTGTGCGGCCCCCTCAGGATGTGGGCCCGGGCGCCCTCGCAGGCCGCTGCCAGGGCCGACAGAGGCGGCGTTCCCAGCAGGTCGGTGATCAGGTCCAGCTGCGACACAGAGACAGACCGCTTCACATCACAGAAGACCAGACAAAGGTTTGGATTTGTGGATCCTCAGAGCTGGAACAGCCGTGCCGCCATCTTTAATCCCACTTTCCGCGGCACGACTCAAACACGGATTCTACCTGAGCCGAGTCCACAGGTGAAACATTTTAACATGTTCATATAAACTGAAATCAAAGCTGAGAGGTGGATGTACATCAAAAGTTCAAAGGTCAAAGTTACGCATACATACCTGAACATCATCTTAGCCACACCTCTGAACTAACAGGAGGAGGAGCTAACCCTGTCACCTGACTCAACCTGTTATCAGCAGCTCTGCAGGTTTTTTTGTTTTTAAATGAATGTGTTGCCGGTTGCCGTGGCGCCCGGCGTCTCACCTGCTGAATGGGACTCTGAGCCTGGAAGAGGATGCGTCGCCCCAGCAGCTCGGCGAAGATGCAGCCCACCGACCACACGTCGATGGCCGAGCTGTAGTGCCGGCAGCCCATCAGCACCTCCGGCGCCCTGTAGTACTGAGTCACCACCTCCTGCGTCATGTGACGTGACGGGTCGGGCTCCTCCACGCGCGCCAGGCCGAAGTCACAAATCTGAGCAAAATGGAAAAACGTCAACGGCTCTATCCGAGTCACTCGAGCAAGCAGCTGATTGGTTTCCTCGTGTTTTGGAAAGGCGGCAACTTTTGTCCCTCCCACAGCGCGGCGTCAGGCCCAAACGCAGCAAAGACGTTTCAACACCACGAAAATCTGAGTAACTTCCCAACGAGTGGTTTCCTCAGACTCATCGGCTCCTCCTGCGTCTGCTTGGTGTAGCTACAAACGCCGCTGTGAGAGCATCGCCGTCTCCGAGCCTGGTACAGGTCGGAAAGTATCTGTTCTATGCGTTAATTATTGCCACAACGATCGTGTTTTAAATAAAGCGCGCCTCGTTTTTGCCCTTAAAAAGCTCAAACAGACGCCCTCGTCCAGTCGCTAAACCCCGCCCCTTTTCCACTCCAGTTTCAGCTTTAACTGGTGATTTCATGAACGGGAGCCGTGCGTCTCTCTGCACCACGCCTGCCACAGACTGGGGATCTGTGACCCCCCCGCTTAAACAGCTGTGATAGGCTCCACCCCCTGGGTCATCAGAAAACCGTTCCAACCTTTTAGCCGCCAGCACTGACCGCGGTGGTTTTGCAGGTGTCGATTTTGCATCTCGACCGTAACGCAGAGCAGCACAAGTTACCATGGCAATGTACTTGGTAACAAGCGAACGCCTTCATAACCCCGGTAACCAGGCCTCGCGGCCTCTGATACAGGCGAGTGCGGCGTTACCTTGAGCAGGCAGTTGCTGTTGACCAGCAGGTTTCCGGGTTTGATGTCTCTGTGCAGGATCCCAGCGGAGTGCAGGTACTTCAAACCTGGACAGGAAACAGAGAGGAGGTCAGAGTTTTAAGCCTTCACCTGCTGAACCTCGATTCTGCACCGCTTATAAACGTCTGTATCGATATGCGCCGAGGTCGTCACCTTCATGAAGGAAAGAGTTAAAGTCGTCCTCCTGGTGAGCGACGACAACGTTTAAATCAGCGGTCCCCGCCGTTCGGTTTATGCCCAACAACATTTTCACAGGCCGGCCTTTAAGGTGTCGCAGATAAATACAACAAAATCAAACCGGCACCAAAAGAAGATTTATTCATAACGCAGGAAAGACCCGGAGAAACCGAGCGAACGATAGAAACGAGCCTCAACTCTCGCGGCCCGGGGACCGCTGGTCTAAACCACCAGCATCACTGTGACGACTTCTTTCACTCTCCTCCGTTTCTGCTATTCTGCTTCCATCTCGAGACATCACACGCCACCGACCCGCCCGGCGAGGTGACGAAGACAACTAACTCCCAGAACTACAGCAGGAAACTCACTTCCTCCAGTAAGTTTTAAATTTCATTACTAATCTGAGATTTAAAGGGAAAGATGGAGCCTGCAGTAGGACACGCTGCTCGCTGCAGCTTATGAGACCGTCACAGGAAAGTAAACAAAGCGAGGCAGCGAGACTGAACGACTGTTTAAATATAGGCCGAGACATTCGGAGGCGGATGATGATCGGCAGCTTTGCCTCTTCAGGAGAAAGATGGACGTGTGCGTTTGAAGCCGGCGGTGTATTTATATCTCGTACTGAACGCGATCATGTCGCTCGGCCCGTGTGGCGGCGGGACGCGAAAGAGCCGGCTCACCTCGGAGGATCTGGTAGAGGAAGACCTTGATGTGGTCCGTGGTGAGCGGCTGAGGAGACACGATCACTTTGTGGAGGTCGCTCTGCATCAGCTCTGTTATCACGTAGCTGCGGGGCGGTGAGCAGTCAAGGAAAAAAAATAAAATGCACACGCTCACACACGGACCGACCTCCGCCTACACGAGCACGACGCATCGCCCAGCACCGGCCTCCGAGGCGGGGGAGCGCCGGGGCCGCCCAGCGAAAAGTGCCGATGTAACATTTTTTAGAAATGATGCACATTAAATATTCATCAGCAGCCTCGTGCTTCACATCTGCGAGGAGCTGGATTTAGACCGGACACCGGCGGCTAAATTAAGCGAGTTAAAGGAGGACGTGAGGGAGAACTAATGAGGAGAAACTGGGACAGAAGGACTGAAGGATACATCTCCTCGAAGCAGTCGATCTGCGGAGGCTGCAGAATGTCCAGAGCCGACAGAACCTGCACGGAGAGAGAAAAACGGCATCAGCTCAGCGTCTACATCCAGAGCCTCTTCAAAATAAAAGCGCCCGCAGGTCGTTACATTGTCGTGTTTGAAGAAGCACAGCATCCGCAGCTCTCTGAAGACCCTCTTGCAGGAGACCAGGTTCTGGAAGACGTTGGGCATCTTCTTCAAAGCCACCTTCCGGCCGTCCCGAGGATCGGTCACCGACCTGTGAGGAAACGAGGCGCACGCTTCCTGTCACAGCTAGAAGACAGTCTGACGACACAGTTTAGGGTCGTTCGGTCTGCAGACACACAACAGCTAACTGCTGCTCAAAGTGAATAAAGTTACAGTGAGTCACAGGTTCAGCGCAGCGACTCTAGTGCTCGACACAAAGCAGGCCTCAGGCCATGGCGGGTTAATCCTTTAAGTTTGGGCTGAAAACGCCAAGTGTGGGGCTCACGTCACACACCTACATCAGCCTCACTGTGAAGCAGAGGCCACGTTCATATGGATGCAACTGCAAATGAGCCGTGTATTCCTCATATGCTGATGCCAAACCACATACAGGGACGTGCACGCCCACGGTACCAGAAGATCAGGGCCAAACATTTTTACTATGACTGTTTAACCAACACGACTCATAAACGTACACAGGAAGCAGAATTAAAGCTTCACAGTAAATGTGCTGGCCCCTCTTTGGGCTGCAGCGTCTCTGGTGGACGGCGCTAATCTAAAGACGAGGGAAGCTGCTCGTCTGCACACGGCTTCACCTGGAAAACAGACATTTATAAAAAACACTAAGTGAGGGGGAACTCCGATTGGTCAGTTACATTAAAATGAATCCCTGTATGAGGTCTTTAAACCTCTGATGTGATTATTAAAGTAAACTGAACAGAGTGTGGAAGACAAGACGAAGAGCAGCATCAGCTCCTTTGACCTTTGAATAAATCTTGTTTCACTGAGCCTGATTTAGCAGCCTGTCACAGACCCCCCCCCCCAGCAGCAGTGAAGATGATGCTGTTGTAGTTTGCGGTGGAGCCTCAGGCAGCCGTGGTTTGGTCTACAGTAATGATGTGCAGTTCTCACAGACAGTTTTACTCTCCAGACTCCAGCTCCTGTACCAGCTGGGAAGCAACCGTGACGTTTACCTGTCGTGAATCCAGCCCGGCTTACAAAACAGCAAACACACATTTTCTAACATGTTCTACACGACCTGTTGACTTATCGGCCCACTGACAACCAATCACACGGGTTCAGGCTTTATCCAAAACACACAACCCTGAGGACAGCTTGGCCAGGTTACAGCTGGGGGGCAAGGCCTCAGGCTGCAGCTGTGCAGAGCATCAAAGGTCTAAAACCACTCAAACCAGCTTAACCAGAAATGATCAGAGGCTGGTGATGAACCCAGATGGCGATGAGGTGATGCCATCTTGTGTGGTGACAGTTTGAGCGCATGTAAACAAAGATGGAGCTGAGTTTCAAGTCTGCACAAACAAGATGGAAGTCGGAGCAGAGGGAGCTTTCTGACAGCAGGGATGTGAAGCATGATTACGATCACAGCGTTTTCTTACCAAACAACTCCAAATGCGCCATAACCGATGGGTCGGTCTGGCTCCATCTCTGCGGGGCTCGGCACCTCGCTGGCTGGGTTGCTGTAGGGCTGAGGCACCGCCGCGCCGCCGCCGGTGCTTCCTCCGAGGGCTGTGGGGTGACGAGGGGTCCCTGCCGGGGCGGTGGGTCCGGTGAGGCACGGTGTGGCGCTGAGGCCCGTGGAGGGGGCTCCGCAGGAGGAGCTCACGCAGAAATACTTGTGGCCCAGCTCAGAGCCCGGAAATAGGTCTCCACACACGGTCTGCCGGCCTGCGCCGTGAAATGCCATCCTCCTCCCGGAGCACCACCCGGACACGGTCGCGTTATCTGCCGCTGCCTGCTGCTGCTAGGCTCGGAGGACCCGCAGCTCCCCGCTAAGCATGCCCAGCCTGTGAAGGAGGCAGACACACGTCAACGCGCTGTGGCTTGAAACACATAAACACGTTCACAGGCCGAAGTGTGCTAGTTAAATCCGGGCTAAATCCAGGCCCGCGGCGGAACGGACCTCCGACACAGCCGAGCCGAGCCACCTTTGTTTGTATCAGGCTGCGCTCACCTGGTTAGTGGAGCAGCTAGCATCCCCCGGCTAACTAACGAGTCAGCGTCCAAAAACAGAAATATAAAATAATCCACCCGCTGCTCCATCACCCAGCTCGGCTGCACAGAGACCACAGCACCCACTCAAGCACTCGCATCGATATTCACTCTTATTTTTCTTCTAAAACCAATAAAACAAAAACGCGTCCGCAGCTAACCAGCTGTTCTGGCTAACCAGTTAACCCCCCCGATGACCCACATAACCATCACCGGCCGGACGAGCTGACCTAGATCGACTAAGAAAGCGAGCTTTCCCCCGCGAGGTCCAAAAATGAGCCTACAAACCTGACTCGGTTAAGCAGCCGATAGCATGACACGGAAACGGGCTTAAAGAAGGCGAGAAAAGCCGAGTTAAATCCTCGAGCTAGCCGGGATGGTTAGCCAGCGGAGCCGCTAGCTGCAGCTAGCTGCGGGCTGCTCACTAGCTGGCCGCGGCGCCGTCACAGGCGGAGAAGAAGCGTCCATATAGGCGGTTTCTCCTCTTTTCCGGGTGGAGGTTCATCCAGCGGCAGGTTCCGAGCGGGGCTTCGACCCAGCAGGGCTTCGGCTCCGGACTACAGCGACAGCTTAGCCCGGCTAGCCTGTAGGAGGAGCAGGTGAAGCCGGATGGGGAGGGTGGATGATTTTATTTTTTTCCCACTCTGCTGTAAACACTGGGTGACAAATTAAAGGAAAAGAAAACCCAGAATAAACGAGGATAAATGCAGGTGCTTCCTGACACAGGTGCGCCACATGGTAACAGCCAATCAGCATCCAGCCCTGTTCTGCACAGGTGTGAACACAGCAGGCAGGTTCAGCGGATTCTGGAGGCGTTTAAAATGGATAAACAGGGCTGATTGTTGGCGTCCATTATTGGTGCAAATTCTGGTATCGGTAGGACCCCACGTAAACACACGGCCGCTATCCCCGATAACAATGCCGATACTTTCATCCAGGTAATGTAGGGGAGAGGTGAATCCTCAACATGTTTGCAAATTCTGAACACATTTTAATGAGCACTACATCACCGTTTTTACTTTCCATAATAATTAGATAACACAACAGAAGATATTTCAGAATATTTCATTTTAAAACTTTGTTGGAGTCTAAATGTGCGTCTCTAAAGAACTCAGAGTCACCATCTGCTGTCTGTAAAACAAAATAGACATCAATACAAATTCTATATTTATATATACATTTTATAAAATGATCTTTTTCCCAATTATTGGAGTAGTAGTATTTTTAATATATTTTTCCATGATAACAAATTATTTAACTACGCACTGAAACAATGTATCGATCTGACCGTTTATACGCAGCCAGTATTTGGATTATTATATAACACTCTTGATAATCGGTCATCATTGGGTTATATGGAGGACTCAAACTGCCACAGTTTAACATAAATAACTCAAATACGTCAAAGTATATTTAAATTAATTGAAGTAGTATTATATAAAATGTGGCAAAAATGTCTTTTAACATGAATTAACAAATACAAAATATAGAAATTTACAGGCAAAATAAACCCCATAAAATAAAATACTTATCATCTGATTTATACTTTTTAAATATTGATTTGATATAAATTTAACCCTGATTCATTCTTTTTTATATGGACTTTGTTTTGAAGCCTTTCCTCACACAGAGCCCAGTATTACAGGAACTACTCTGACTGTTTTAATATGGAAGACTAACAAATACTTATATATTTAAAAAAAAAGTACTTTCTATTAAAGGCAAACACGGGGGATGCAGCAGACAAATGGATTCATATATAAGGAAGAAAAGTCCTGAGCATAAGTTAGCGCTATCTCACCTCAGTCTGAGGCTCAGACTGAATAGAAACATTCCGAGCTGCTAAATCGGAGCTAACGGGCCCGTTAGCTTTTCTGAGCCGGTTCACCGACACCTTTAACTTGTTTCAGTGCTTCAGATGAAACATCCACATTCAGCACCCACTCAGACACTGTGAAGATGACCTGAACTCGAGTCCACACGTGCGTTTTACTGCCTTTTAATACAGTAACAGTAACGAGGCGCTATGCACTATGCATCAAGTACAATCAATATGCACAGCCACAGAAAATGTGTCACCAAGGTAGCTACAAATTACATGGCAAGTTCAAGAGTTACAAATCAGCATCCAGAGTAAGAACGAAGATCATACGAAGCAGAGAAGTTATGCACATTCAGTGTTCAGGGGGAATATCCACAAACAACTATCGGTCTGCCGTTATCTGCTTTATAAAAGTGTGTATGTACAGCGTGGGCCGTCAGAAACACCCGCTCCCCACTCAAAGGCAAACCGGACACCGCTCGGCAATAAATTAGAAGAGAAAATGAGATAAATGGTGTTACTGAGGTCTCTGGGCCAGTTTCCTGGTGTTAAACACGGATATCATGGATCAGAAATGGTGTAAAAATGGCGACGGCGGCTTTACAAAAATCAAGAGCGGCTGAAAATGAAAACAATGAAGTGATGATAACAGCTAAGCGCCAAGCCAGGAGAATAAAAACACACATTAGTTAATAACTGATGGGTCCTCTGTTGTGCAGGACTCCAGAGTCGGTAGTGTGAACGCAGAGAGCGCCTCCCAGTGCTGGAGGCCGGTCAGCTGACAGAGGTGGGCGTCGCGGGAACAAACCGAGGTCGCCGTCCTCACAGAGCCACGGAGAAGTCGTGGCACTCTCCATCCAGATGTGGCAGGAAACAACCTGAGGCAGAAAAATCAAAGCTCACCTCATTTAATAAAAAAAGGTGCAAAGCCACTGCAGCAGAGTCCAGGACTACAAACATGGCGCCATTAATGAGCAGAATGGATCCACACACCTGCTCCGGTGGCTCCTCCTACGTGTCCTTGCTTCCTTTTGCCTCGACTCCTGCGACTCCCCCCTCGACTCCACCCCACCTCCGCCCCTGATCCCCTTCCCTGCAGTCCCACCCCAGCTCTCCCCTGCCCCCACTCGCCCCCCCAGCGTGCTAGCTGTGGGGCTGCGGGGCGATACCGGAGCAGTCAGTGACCAGCAGTCCCACTGTGCTAGCACTGGACACCGTGACCGCCACGCTGGTGGTGCCCACGGGCCCCGTGCTCGTCTGGTCGGGGGTGGGGTCGCCCTGGTTGGCGTGGGTGCCCATGTGACCCTGGAGCTGCGTGGCCGTCTTGCACTGTACCCCGCACAGCTGGCAGAGCAGCACGCCGCCGGCCCCGGTCCCGCCGAAAGCCCCCCGCGCCCCGCCGCTCTCCTTCCACTCCTGGCCGTGGTGCTTCTGGGCGTGGACGCGCAGGTAGGTGAGGGTGGTGAAGCCTGCGGGACAAGAGCACACAGACACGTGAAGGCGGGGTGATGGCGGACTGTCGGTGGTGCTTTCTCGTCACGCAGCCGTGTCTTACTGCGGTTGCAGAGGTGGCAGGCGTGGTGCTGTGATTGGTTGTGGACCCGCATGTGGTCGGTGATGTAAGCGGCCGACAGCAGCTTCCCGCAGATGTGACACGGCACCTTCTCCTCGTGGCGAATCAGGTGAGCACGGAGGCGATCCCGTGTGGCAAACGCTGACGTGCACGTCTGCAGAAAACAGGAAGGCGTGGATGAAACAAGTGAAATTTTCAAAATAAGACGTAGTTGCTTATCAAAACACTTAAGAGGACGAAATGTTCTAAATGTAAAATTTGATGCTTTTTATTGAAATTTTGATGTTGTGGTTTTCTGAATGCAGGACTGGCGGTGCTGGTTTAGAAACAGGAAACAGGTGTTACCGTGCACTTGAACGGCCTCTCTGTGGAGTGCACCTGTCGCACGTGACTGTTGAGGTGGTCCGGTCTGAAAATGCAAACAAGAATGAGATTCATGTTTTTTACTAACTGTTTAAATTGTATTAAGGTTTAAAGCATTATTAGGGGCGGGGCCTCCTTGACTGACAGGCGGCTGTAGCTGCTAACTGTGTGCTAGGCTTCACCTGAACTGGACCGTGTTTGTGCCAATGGAGCTTTTTTAATGACATCATCTGACCAATCATATGGCCGCTCTCTGAGCTCCAGCTTAGGTGAGATTCTGGGATTACGATTGGATGTTACTAATCGGCAGGTGTCTGTGTGCTGGCTACAAACAACCAACATGACGGCAACTACAAAGCTAAAATCCAGAGTAAAGAAACTGACGGATGACATCATGGTGGTTGCAGCCATCTTTTATTTACAGTGTGTGTTTTATACAGCCAGACTTCCTGTAGCAAGTCTGGTTATGAAATGGTTCTAACTTATGAGCTGTGGTGTGTGGGGACACTGCTTCAGTTCACTTGGACGAGCTGAGTGAACAGCTTCCTGATGACTTCACAGGTTCAGGCACTAAAGTCGTGAAGCAGCATAAACTGTATATAGAAGAGGGACGAGGTAGCTGTGAGCAAATCAAGTCGAGCTGTTCCCATTTTCTCTTTCGGATGTTAGGACTGAAACGGGGGGACTCAAACAACTCGTCTTTGTTTTCCTGTTCTCATCAGTTTGTGTTCAATGAGACTTGAAATCAGAGGCTAAGATCAGAAGCTCATCAGGACATAGAGTCCTAAATGACCACAAAACAGTCACATCTACATCTTTCATGGTGTTGCAACTGCTAAATGTGAGCGGTTACATAAACGAGCTCTCTGTGAGGAGTTAACGCTGCCCGAGGAGCGGATGGCGCTCGTACCGAGAAAAGGCCTTGGCGCAGTGCGGGCAGATGTACGGCTTCTCCACGCCGCCCTGGTGCGAGCGCACATGGTAGCTCATCCTGTCTTTCCTCTTGAAGCGCTGCTGGCAGATGGGGCAGGAGTACGGCTTCTCGTCCGAGTGGGACAGCCGGTGGCGGTTGAGGTGGTAGACGTCCCTGAAGGCCTTTCCACAGGCCTCGCAGGCGTGGTTCTTCCTCACCTGATTGGTGCTGGGAATGGGATTAGGATTGGGATTCTGCGGGAAGAGGCAGAGAAGTTCAGTCGTAAATACACTCTGAAGTCTTTTCCTGCTGTCAGAGGGCCTCTCTCTGCTCCCGGCATCAACACTAGCTGATTATGATGCTCGTCTGAGGTTTTCTGATGTTTTGATCCACAAAGATTTAATTCAAATTGTGTGTTTATAACCGTGAATGTCAGCGGCCATGTTTCTGGACACTTCCTGCAGCTGCCGCTGGCATCAAAAGGCCCTGAATGGTCCTTTAATCTTGGCCTTACTCTCTGGCTCTCTTCCCGGTGAACCCACCTGCTCCATGGACCCAACGACAACAACGGCTGCCTGGATGGGCTGAGGCGGCGCAGCCATGGTTACTGTTGCCGGGGCGATGGACACAGACACCGGCTGGCCCTCCTGGTTGACGTGCTGGCCGGGCTGGGGGAGGGTCTCTTGGCCGGGAGCCGCGGGAGGGGGAGGAGGCTGCTGCGGGGGCAGGGCGAGGTGGAGGAGGGAGAGCGGGACCGTCTGCTTCTCCACCCGGCTGGCCTTCGCTCCGTCCTCCTTCTCCCGGGCCGCCCGATCCTTCATCTTGATGCCCGTGTGCACCGACTGGTGCCGCCGCAGGTTGTAGCTGTTCTTGAACTCCTTGTTGCAGGTGGCGCAGATGTGGGCGGGCCGGCTCGGCTTGGTGAGCGGTTTGACTGGCGGACATTAAAGTCACATTTTAGTCACAGTCAGTGCACTCTGAGTTTAACATTCGTCTGAAGAAACGTCGGTAATTTACTGACTTCAGACTAATCCTGTAACACTGGTTTGTAAACTGTTAGAGGACAAACTGAGCTCTAACACAAAAAGATAAAATCCTAAAGTGTTTATTTCTTTGTTGATTTACAATCTACGGAAAACTGAGCCGTACTCATGTATGGGGGACAAAAAGTGTCAACACAAATAACTGGCACCATTTTTAACCATTATGTGAAATATTGTGCCATAATACAGGGAAACCCTGCTGCTTAGCAACAAATCAAACCAATCAACTGCTAAAAAACACAATGTTGTGCAGAGGGTATGGAGGACTTTTCTGGAGAAATTTAAATAATTTCGATGAATTCTGCAGATCTGAGTAAAATCATTCAACATTTTTGGGCTTGAATAATGTGACCAAATGTGTCACTTTTTTAATATTGTTAAATATACTGTATATTTAACAATTTAACAACTTTGTACTGCACGTAACATTTGCAGCTGTAATCTTCAGTCATAACAATAATAATTATTATAATCATTTTTCTGTTACCACAATAAAAAGAAAACACGTCAAACCTGATAAATATGAAAATGAAAAACATGCGAGTTTTAATGAATGTATTTATTTTGCAGCTCTAACCTCAAAAATGTTCTTTCTTGTGTTTCTGTAAACAGGCTGATTAGTGAAACTTTTGGGTGTTTGGTTTCCCCTCACAGCTCAAACGTCTCCTGTACATCCAGTAAAAACTGTCTACACAGAAGAGCCCAGCGTGCTGCTAAAGTCACTGATACTCTGAAGTAAATCAGAGGACATAAACCACAAACATGAAGCCTGTTTTCTGCTCGTGAACTCTGACTCTGTGATAAGCGTGCAGAAAAATAACATCTCCCACTGATAACCAAACTGCTGACGCTGCAATAAAAGCCCAGAGTTCAGAAGATAACCTTTAAAAACGTCAATATCGGCCTGTTTGAACAACTTCAAAACACGTCAGTGACGAGGTTTAAACCCCGCCCCATCCTCACCTGGCAGCGGCTCCTCGCTCAGGGCGGCCGTGTCGACGGTGGACGGCGGTGTCACGATGTGCTCGCCCGGAGGACTCTGAGCCGAGCCGGTCAGCTCCGGCAGCAGCTCCGACTGTAGCGGCGTCTCGGGCTGACTCTGAGTCGGAGGCGTCTGCCGGAGGTCAGTGAGAAACATCTGAATCAACACACAGCCATTTACACCTGGAACATCCAGGCTCAATGGAAGCTTATTTACTGTAACAGTGTACACAGGGCAGGTGAGGGCGTGGCCCTATGGAGGACCAAAAGTGTCTACAAAGTAAACCAACATCTATAAATGACTGAATGTGTCATTAAATGCATCAAAAAGGACATTAATGATTAAAGTTTTGATGACAATGACGACAGGTGTAACATCAGGCGTAAGAGGGCGAGCTGAATGCAGAGGGAGAAGGTCCTGGCCCGAAACAACATGACATTTTCTGAATGATCTCCAGGCTGACAGCTCTGTGGAGGACTTCATCGGTGAGACGTGCAGAGTGCAGGAGAGCGCTCGGCTCTCAGTAAACCACGGCACATCTGGAAACACCAGCTCCGTCTGGAGCAATGCAAAGCTCTGTGACCCGTCTAAGCTTTGAAGGATGACGATAAGATCCCCGAGGTTCTGTGATGGGTTACAATAACCTGACGTCATGCAGGAGTCTGACAGCCCAAATTTCTTTTGCTTACAAAAAGAGCTCAGTATCGGTCAGCCCTGTGCAGCGCCCTCTTCAGGTCACCCCACAGATTTCATCTTCAGCTTTCTAGCAGACGCCCGGGAGCACGATGGTGCCACCACCGTGCTTTGCCATGACCGTGGCATTCGTTCAGTGATGCACGGTGTTGTTTCTGTTTCTGCAGCTTTCACAAATACGGCCAAAAAGTTCAACCTTGGCCTCATCAGACCACAACGACACATTTGCCCACATCTTTTAACAGTGCGCTGAAAAGTTTCTCTCCGTAAGAGAAACAGCTCAGAGCTCAGACGTGGGAACATCCGGCCTCTCAGAACGGCTTTCTTCTCGTCTTTTTGTTTTAGCACTGCCTGGCTAATTAGAAACCAGCCTTCAGAGGTTATAGGTCACAATCAAAGTGCAAAAAATATTTCGCTTGGCCTAATTTGTTTTTACTTCACACAAACCTGCCACAGCAGAGCTGCAGAACCAGTTTATGCTTCATGGGTCTTATGGAAGCATGAGAAGAAGCTGATAGTCTGTCATGTGCTTCGATACTTTGGCCAAAAGTAAAACACTTTTACTTACACTGTTGTTCAACATGAAGTTCGATTACAAACTAAAGCGGGTCGAGGAGTGTTTCTAAAGGGGGCAACGAGTATTTATTTGCCCCCTAAAGGGTTCATGCAGAGTGGCTGTAGCTCAGGAGGTAGAGCAGGAAGATTGGTGGCTGGTCCTCCTAGTCTGCACCCCAAGACTGTCAGTAGGCGCTTGTGTGAATGGGTAAAGCGCTCTGAGTGCTCCAGGACAGCAGAAGAGTGATATATAAGAATCAGTGAGGACAAACACAAATCCTTCTCTCACTTTCAGGGGACTGACAGGTTAAATAAGGAGGCAGTGCCCCGGGTGAGAGGTCAGCAGGATCAAAGTGGAGACAAGGGGATCCACACCAACAACTCCCCCCTGACCCCTCCGTGACCTCCCCACCTGCAGCAAAGCCCAACGGCCCCCACCCGCCCTCAAAAAGCCCAAACCACGCAGCAGCCACGGGAATTCAGCACTCACCTGAAAGAGGAAATTACTCCAGGAGGTGTCCATCCTGAAGGAGACCCAGCTGGGGACCGAAGAGGAGGAGGAGGAGGTGGAGGAGAAGGAGGAGGGGGAGGTAGAAAAGCTCCGGGAGCTGCTGTGAAAACAAAACGCGAGGCCTGTATGGCAGCTCCCCTCCACCGACAGGGGAAATGAGTCCCAAAGCCCTGACACTTCTTAGAGAAGAAGCCTCCGAGAGGCAGGAGTTAATATGGCAGCTAAACAGTCACTGAGCAGATGCTTCTGTAAATGCGACAGAATGGTTGGTCTCATGCGTACTTGCTTTAATGGTGCGGTTTAATTTAATTTGCTTATGTCGACTGGAATAAAAATCTGCATGCAAAGTATTTTAATGGCGAAGCCGAGCAGTCGAGACGTGCTAATCATAGCAGCGGCTGTTCGGGACTCGTTTATAGCTCCGACAAGGCCGCAGCGTCGGCTTCCGAGCCTCGGAGTTGCGTAGGGCTCGTCCCCCGGCTAGAGCGCTCCCGGTCGGCCGCGGTCCGTGGCTCCGCCTCGGTGTCTGAATCGACAGGATGACATCTTTCTGTTTTTTTCAAACCCGCTCCCTCGCGCTCCCTCTCGCCCTCCCTCCCTTCGCTCTTTCTTCCTTTTCTTTTTTTATCTCTTCTTCACCCCCTCTGTCCCTCTCTGCTTTAAAGGGAAAGTATTTGGCGTGTGCACCCTCCTCGCGGACCCCGTCTCGGCTCGTCTCGTGCCGCGCCGTCCCTCTCGCCCCCGCCACTTCTCGGTAGGCCGACAGATAATCAAATCCGACATTTATGGGATCAGCTCGGCCGTTAACTCCGCCACTTCGCTTAAAGGAACCCGAAAACTGGCGCTGCGCTGCGGGGAAGAGGTGGCAGGCGGTGATCCGAGCCGCGTTCGCGCCAAACTCTCCGGTAAAATGGTGTCGGGTTCGGCTAAAATGAGCCTTTATCCCCGAGCATCTTAAAGGTAACGATGCGCGCAAGTGCAACAGCTGGATGTAACCTCAAAACACATGACGTCCGTCCGTGAACGGGCCACACCGCGCGGCCCGCCAGACTCCATTCAAACGACTCTAAATTCCCGTCTCCGGCGGACTTACTGCACGATTGAGTGCTGACAGTAACACAGCCACGACACGAAGGACATCCCCACGAATCCGCTCGACCTTAAATGAGCACAGCTGGATTTTATTATTTTATTGTTCAGCCATTGTAGTGCAGTTATCCTGAGCTCCTGTAACGCTAAATGCCATTTCCTGCTTTCTTCACACTTATTAAACTAATTTTATTCTTTTATTTTGATTTACTTCATTCATTGAGGTATTTTATTTACTTTTTAAAAATGTTGTTTACCTTGTTTATAAAATTGTCACTTCCATTTTATTTAGTTATACTTGTGCTGACTGAACTTGTATTTGTTCATTTTGTCGTTGGCTGGTGTAACAGGAATTTCCCGCTGTTGTAATAAATAACGTTGATGTGATTTTCTCTCAAAGTGAGGAACGTGTCAGCACTAATATTCAGATGAAAACAGCTGTTTTATTTTTAATGTCAGACTGAATGGAAGGTGAAGGCGGGCCCTCGGGTCTCCAGGCTGAAATACAGAAAAACAATCACAGGCAGCTGCACTTCTGCAGATGTTTTAAAGAGAAGCCCAGCTGTCCCGTGGCCCTGCAGGTCCAGGTGGAGTGACCAGGTGCCCCTCTTTAAGTGGCTGCTCAGCAGTTTTATTACCCGTCCACCTGCAGGGACACTCCCACATTTTGACCGTTTCTGGAATATAAAAGAAAAACGATGATCTGTGGACGAATCACAGCTTAAGTCAACGTTCAGCTTCTGTTCAGGACTTTTAAGAAACTGGTTTTATATAAATTACAGTGGTTATATGATCAAGCTGCAGGCTGGTTACTTCCCTCAGCTCTCTTCGGCCCACACCGGGTCTGTGTTTGTGTCTCACCATGAATCCAGATGTGTTCAGGCATCCACAGCTGTGCATCAGCGCTGTCATTCAGAGCTGACGTGCAGATGTTCTCGGGATAACGTCCCCACAGCGTCAGTATGAACATGCAGTATTATGACAGCATGAATTCATGTTAAAATAAACCCAGTCTGCTCATTTCATGCTCGGCTCCTTTATTTCACACTTTTAGATTCTTGAGCTGTTCCCGGTTTAAGTCGTTCAGGTTGTGTTAAACTCTTTGGCTTCAGTAGAACAAGAATTTACCAAAAAATAAAGATCTGATGTGATATGGAACAGGAAGAAATAACTGAAGGTCAAAGTGCAGAGGACAGAACAGCAGCTGTGGAAGCTCTGCACTCGTCTTCAACGCTGAAAAGCAGAACCAATCAAATCGGCAGCTCGTGGAGTCCAAACTGCCTCGAAGGAGAAAAGTTTAAATCGGAATTTTTTTATTGAACACAACGTTTTTCTTTTGCAACTTTTTTTTTAATTTTTTACAGTAAATTCAAACCAAGCAAACAAAACCAGCATCAAATATTTAAATTACAACATTATTTCCTTTTAAATAGAACATCAAACTTTGCTTTCAGGTCGAGATATATATTTCATATTAATACATTCTAGCAAATACAGTATGCGGATTTCAGCACGCTCTCTGATTGGCTCCGTCAAAGCGACACACACAGGTAACACTTGGTGCTCCTCAGGTGAGGTAAACGTACAGTTTCTGACAGAGGAGACGCTTCCTCTCCTAGCACTAAAATAAAACGAGCCCAGCTACTGCTCAGCCTCCGTCTAATCAGCCAAGCATCAGCAGGAACAGGAAGTGAGGCGCAGGAACAGAACGAAAGGTGAGAGGAATATTTAAGCTTTTGGTCGTGGCATCATTTCAGGGACGGTTTCGTCTTCACAAATAAAAAACATCTAAATAAGGAATAAAAAGTGGATTTTCAGAGAGTGGAATAAGCATTAGAATTTAGATTTTACCATTAACGTGTCGGTAACCAGCCTGACGGTCACGGTGGAGGCGACTTCGGACGGTTAACGGGCGCTACACATCGTCAGCTGCTCTTCATTCATTTAAACACACCTGGAGTTTTTCCTCCGAATAAAAAAGTCGGTGTCCTGGAAAGAGCCTCAGGCCTTCTGACAGACACCACTGAGTCATGACATCATCTACACGCACACCTGCACAGGTGCGTCCAGTCGGACCGAACGGCCCGCCTCCTCTCAGCTTCAGACTGAGCCTCCCATCAATCATCTGTCAATTAATCACAATCACTGAGCCGACAACCTCGACCTAACAACAGACAGAAGTCTGTCCTCACAATCCTGCTGCTACACACCTGGAAATGACGCATAATTACAACAACAATAATAATACTAAAAATAACAGCAATAATAGTAATTACAATAATCTGTATTTTCATTTTTTTAATGTTGTTAATAGTTTGGTCAGTAAAATGGGAAAATAATAATAATAATAATAATAATAATAATAATAACAACAACAACAATTTGGAACATTGATATTCAGATACGGAGGACTAAGAATGCCCTCCCCTCCCAAAAAAAAGGTTGAGTTATTGTTTACTTTTGTAATAATTATTTATTTGCTTCTTTATTTACATATTTGTCCTTTCAGATCGCGCCTCATTTATTTTGGCCGGACTTTAGTCACTCCTCTTATTTCTGCATTTACTTTTCTTTCTAGATTTAAATATTGATGGATGTATAAACACATTAGCAGATAGCAGCAACATTATTTTTCCTGCCTACAGTCATTATTAACATTACTTCTTATTCTTTTAGTGATTTTTAAATTCCTTTTTGACTTTTGGTCCTCCGTATTTGTCTGTTCAAACTTAAATATTTAATTTAAAAATTTGTTGTTGTTTTTTTAAAGCGTTCAGATGTTTTTTAATTATTGCTATGATGTAAAACTGAGAAAGTGTGGCAGTGAGAATGAGCAACATTTGATTAGGTGTACTCGATAAATCTGATACGAATCGTCGGCTCGTTTCAGCTTTAACGGAAAAATAAAGAACACCTGCGTTAGCTCTCGCTGTCATTTCGACGGACACGCCTCTCACGTTAGCGTAATAAAACAGGAGAGCGGTAACCGGGGACCTGTCCGTTTATCATACATGTAACCGTGCGTGTCGTCCTTTAAGTTTGCATTATGAGCTTATGTTGTGATTTAAAGGCTGCGCCGTGGATTCGGAATATTTTTCTCCATATTTGGTCAGAATCCGTGTCGGTCTGACAAACTTTCCCTTTAAGAAAACAACAATAAGTGAAACCGCGACGGATCTGCTGATGCTGTTGCAGCTCTCGCCGCCTCCCCGTGACCTCTTACTTCATCTTCAAGGCCTTCTCCCGCTCGGCGGCATCAATGGCGGCCATGTTCTTGGAGGCGGTGATGAGGTGCAGGACGCTGATGCCGGACTTGAGCAGGCAGATGATCCCGCAGAGCCCCTGCAGCCAGTAGAGCCAGCCTGTGGAGAAATGCAGCGACTCAAGTTTAACATCAGACTCAGAGGAACGATGAGTTTCCTGTTCAGCACCTGAACACGTTAACATTCCCAGCTCTGGATTTTAACAGCAGGACTCTGCTAAAGAAGCTCAGCATGACTCACAGCTTTAATTAACCAATAACGAGAACTCGACTAACACTCGCAGAGAACAACCACCATGACATTTATCAACACTTTCATCAACAAATAAAAAATAAAATGAAAATGTTCTGGAAAGATGAGATCCAATCAGAACTAATAAAGGTGTGCAGAAAGGTGGGATGAGTTTGGACGTGAGCCAATCAGAAGCTAGCTCCCACGATCTCTGCTGAACACACAACAAAACAAGGACACTCGCGAGGAAGAGACGAGCAGACGTACGAACACGTTCACACTCGATGTCAAAGAAAATAAACCGAAACTCTGACCAGCAAAAACAAACTTTACACTTTAACTGAATCCACATTAGATTTTAGTCGACAAGAATCTTAATCGACTAAAACAACTTTGATCCGTAAACACTGATGTCCAAACTCAGTCTCACCTGTGAAAGTGAGGAAGACGAGGATAATAAGCTCTTACCTGCCGGCTCCTCGATGTGATAGAGAAGGTAGAGCAAGCAGAAGAAGAGCTCGTTCCCGGCGCACATCACAAACAGGACTGGCTGCAGGACACACACACACACACACACACACACACACACACACACACACA
>NW_005187603.1:870721-877706 GCF_000239375.1 Pundamilia nyererei
CACACACACACACACACACACACACACACACGTTCACTGACTGTTCCTTTAAAATTCATACGGACACGTTTATCATACGACACACAGACCTTGGAGGTGTAGTAGAGGCGTAGGATGGCGTTCCCAGAGAGGTCGATGGTTTTATGGCTCGCTGATCCCTTTACAGTCGAGCTGAGGAAGACAGATAAGAAAACACGATCAGCCGCAGCACAACACCTCGTCCTTACACCTGTCATGGCTCTAAAACAGGTCACTGGGCAACATGATCTGATTCAGTCTGTTCAGGCCACACAGCTAAATATGACTTCACCTTAACAACCACAGAAACATCGCCCACCTGTGCAGGTGCAGCCAGTGGCTGGCGATGTCCAGACACATGCTGAGCTGGAACAGGAAGGCGTAGGAGGGGTAGAGCAGGGATAGGTTGACCAGCAGACACATGGTGGCGCAGCGGTCAGTCAGCATGTCCAACATGGCGCCGAACTTAGTGGCTGAAACAGACAGAGAGCGGCCCGTGAGACCAGAACACGACCTGCTGCAGGAACCGTCATGGCTGCAGTTCCTCTGACGTCCAGCAGAGGCTCCAGCAGCAACTGAGTCAATGTTAAAACTCCACAGCAGAAATAAACACAGCCTAAAGCTCCCACAAAGATTGTCTCACGAGACAGCGAGCATAAAAACGGCCTGAGACGCATACAGAAATCTACTCAGGGGCGTCCTCCTACATCAGCGGGTGTTTCTGCAGATATGGTAGATGTTGCACCTGACTGGACAGCGAGGGATCCACCTCACCACTGCGTGCTTTTAACGTACCACACCGACCCACTATGACTGTGAAGCAGTGAGAGTCGTTAAAATGACCCAACCACACTCCTTCCATCTTTTATATACAGAGTGTGGTTATCACCCAGTATAAACATCAGGAAAACAAACACGTCCTCCATCCAACACAAAATCCACATTCAGTCAAATCCTGCCTTCAGGAGTCAAAACTGGACGTCTGTCTCACACACACAAACACACACACACGTGTAAATACATACACTGATTGAGCGCTCGCGCTGCATGGCCGTCAAAGGCATCCAGCAGAGCGCTGAGCAGGTAGCAGAAGACGGCCGGCCACGGGCAGCAGGGCATCAGGAAGAAGGAGATCAGGGCCAGCACCACCCGGGCATAACCTGCAGGATCCAACCAAGGTGAAGAGATTTATTCAGAAACAGAGTGCGTTTTAATGATTTCAACACTGATTATCTGTGATGAGAAAATTCCTTCTTATTGCATATTATTTGTCATTTTTCGCAAAAACAATGCACTTTGTTATGTCTCTACACTTGCTACCTATTCCAATAAAATTTATTTTACAACAAAAATAACAAGATAGAAGCTTATGAAATACTTCACTACACTGGGTACAAACTAGTCCACATACGATGAATATCTTATGTTATTTTCATAATTGAAGGCATTTAAAAGCATCATATTGAAGTTGTAAAAACCCATCGCTCAATGGCCTGATCAATCTTTTTATCCACAATAAAATCGGACATATTTCAGGGGAAAATGCTTATTTATTATTACGCAAACAACTACAATACAATAACACAACGTGCCGTCCTTTCCCATTAATTTGGCTTCCACTGTGACGTTACTCAGCTCACTTTGCCCAGATAAAGCAGATGAGCCGGATTCTCTAAATTGGATGTTTTTTGAATGGAGTTCGGTGAATTTTACATTTCGCCGGCTAAAGCTAAGCTAGCTCCGCGTCGCTAAAGGCGGGAAAAACTCACCGATTAAATTAGGAACGAAGAGGAAAATGTTCTCCGTCTCCATGTCTGCGGCAGTTTGTGCGACAAACGGAGCGCCTGTTCTGCGTTTTTATCCGCAACAGGGTCTTTGAAGGAAACTGCAGGCGACTATTTGAAAAGGTCACTTCCTGTCACCCAAAGGGCTCTTCACCGGAAACAACAAGGTTACAAATTCCGGTTGTTTTCAGAATAAAGGTGGAATGTTATGACAGCGTTTTGTTGTTGTTTTGTCAAATAAAAGTACAAACTTATAGAAAAACTAAAGGGAGCTTATGCCGTTACATTGATGGAAAAAAAATAATTAAGAAAAAGAAACTTTTGTGTGTGTCTTTAAGTTTGCATTGGTAAGGATCTTCACCTTTTGCTCTACCTCATCTCACTCTGAAAAAGGAAATGAAACGTAAATTAAAAAAATATGTATTTTTACCAACAGTAACCATAACATAGACTAAAACACATATTTAAAACCCATTTACATGGAGATAAACCCTGTAAGCAAAACTCACTCTTGGTTGTGTTTTAGTCTTGAATGCATTTAATTTAATTTTAATTCTAACACAAACTGCAAAACTTTCTAAAAAGACAAGCGTCATTCTTCTTTGCACTTCCTTCTGGAGCGCAGCGAGGAACTCCCTCACACAGAAGACATGTTCATGCTGAGGAAAGTCCGTAATGCCATACGTAATGAATCGGAACCAGAAAGTCTGCGCTACAGTTTGATGGAGCATTGGCTGTTTCCCAATTCAGGGTCTGCAGCCTTAAAGGCCGCATTTCAAGGCCGATTATTCCATATCCCAAAAAATATTTTCAAAAAGGTGGGAGGGTTGGATTTTCTCCTGAAATGTGATTTTGATATATTGAAGTTGCCTGTAAAACTGTCAGAATATCATAAGCAGGTCTTGTCTTATTGGAAGATGGTGTTTGCCCATAACTTTTCACCACATTGCTCCACCTTGTGGAATAACAGAACAATTACAATTAATAAGAAGTCATTGTTTATTAAAGAGTGGTATGAAAAAAACATAATCTTTATAACAGACTTACTTGATGAAATGGGTCAGTTTCTCTCAGTGGGTGTTTTTAATGCTAAGTTTAACATTCAGAGTTCCCTTAGAGAATATGACAAGGTTTGTAAGGCAATCCCTTTACCTCTGTTGAGTTTGATTCAAGGTTATTTGTATTACTCTAAGGCACAAATTAGTCTACCTTCTTTACATCTAAACCAGATTCCTTTGACGGATAAAAACTGTAATAATAAAACCATGAACAAGATATTTAAAAACAAATTATTTCACGACTTTAACAGTAACACAAAACTAAAAGGGAGTAATATTAAAATAACGAACAAATATACGCACTTTTTAAAATGGCCTATCCCCCCCAAAGTCAAAGAAATGCAATTTAAAATAATTAATGGATATTACCCAGCAGCTGAAATGCTTAAAAAAGGTTTGGGTTTGAGGTAGAGCCATGTGGATTTTGTTCACAAAATGTGGAAAGTATTGATCATTTGTTTTTTTCCTGCTCAGTAACAACTGACTTTTGGCAAGATCTAGTAGACTGGTTGAGTATAAGAATAGATGGGATGACCCCACTGACTCTAACACAAGTTTTATATAATAATGGCGATCCATCTAAGGAACTGTCCATGCTACACAAGGTGGTGATAATTATGGGCAAATACCACATACACAAATGCAAATGGCAAAGTAAAAGACCTTCCCTAACTGTATTGAAAATTGAATTAAAATCTTTTTTGTCATCTTTAGAATTACTGAGGGATTCATGTAAAGAGGCTGCTTTGATATGCGACAATGGGACTCAATCTCTATCCTTTTAAGGATTGTGTTTTTGGTGTACTAAGTAAGCCACATGTATGTTAAAGTGTTCGCAGAAAGGAAACTGTTATATGTCATAAAAATGGCCTTCATATATTTATGTATATGTATATATGTGTTTTGTCTTTGTTTTTTTTTCGTTTGGTTTCTTATTCAACCTTTTCAAGATGTTGTTGCACTAATGTTGTCTCCCAACGAGAGATTGTAATATGTGCATAAATTTAATTAAAGTATGAAAAACAAAAACAAAACCAAAAAAAAGGAAAAAAAATAAATTTCAAGGCCGATTACGTCACAGCGGCGCGCCGAAGGCTGTCCCAATTTAAAGGCTGCTCGAAATGCGGCCCTGAAATGAGTCCTTCATTTCCCTGGGGGGGAAAAAAAAAAAATTCCCCTGAATTCTAAGGATGTGGCGGTGTAGACTTTGTGGCCCAACATATCCCAGAATGCATAGCGCGTCGGTGGGTGTGGATAATTTCGCTGGAAAAAAACGTGGATGAGGGGCGGCCGAAGAGTAAACTTTAAGTAGTGAATATTACGTCACTTATTTATGTGCAAATGTTTAATAACGAAGAACATTAAAACGTTCCTGTTGGCCACATGTGGGCAAAGTTATGTGACATTAGTGACGTTTGTACTAACTTGGTTTTAAAGCCTTTACTTTAAAATATACGCCGTTCAATAGCTGAGCTTAATCTTACAGAGAATGATCAAAGCTCATGTAGAAACAAACAAATGAACAAAAGATTTTCTCCTTCATTTCTGTCAAACAGCTGTATGACACGTTTCCAGCTGTTAGTATCATGGTTGCTAGGCAACCTGGGCAGCGCAACGGAGGCTAGACCGTCCCATTTCACAAGCCTCGCACTTCCGGCCTTAGCGGTCTTTGAGTACGCGGCCCATGAGGATCGTTGAGGCTGCGTACTTTAAGGCTGCAGACCCTGAATTGGGAGACAGCCTATGTTTGACTTCGACAATACCGACACGTTCCTACAACACATGAAAGCTTCAAACATCCGAGAGCATGCAGAGCAAAACTGTCTGGACCCAGCCTTTGTGGTAAAGTTAGGTGTAATACAGAGAACCAAAAGTGCCCAATAAAAAAATAATTTTTGCAGAGAAAGAAAATAAACATTTCATATTTAACAGATTCATTGCAGCAATTTACTTTTATGTTAACTTTGAGTGGAAATAATGGTGTTATTTCTTTCTTTTGTCTCATTTTTACACTTTTGGTTCTCCATACCCTGAAGTACTTCAAAAGAAGTTTTTAAAATTTGTGTTTAAAGACTTTTAAATCGTAATAATCCGTATCCAGAACAGAATTTTCCAAAGAACTCAAAAAGTGAGACGTCAGTAGAAAATCTGAAAACATTAATAAAAACATCGCCCCCTGGTGGTGAACAGTTCAGTCTGATTAAAACAAATCTTAAATATTCACGAAACAATTTAATAAGAAAGGAAATGACAACAAAGCAGCATTTCTGTTTTTATTTCTCCAAAATTATTTGATTACGTTTCTGTACATCTCATTTTTCCAACGCTCCTGAAACACTCAACCTGAACATTTTCACTTCGCCCTCCTGTGACATACACACACCCTTCATCCTGCTCTGCACACGGACAGCACTCGACTCTGCCTCCTCCTCTTCCTCCTCATTACGCCGATGGCCTTGAATGCTCCTGGGGATTTTCTTTTTCCCCCCCTTTTTCCTTGAAAGTTTAAAGTTGCAGGAGGAAATGTGAGGAATTTAACAGAAACATTTTGTTTGCCATCGACTCTTGAAATCGGTAACTTTGCGCTTTCAAACAGAGTGAACCTTCAGTTTTTAAATGTCAAACTGTCCTTGAACACAGCACAGAGCAGTCTGAGAAAATAAAATAAAAAGTAGAAAAAGTGAAAAATGTGGAGCTGAAACAGTAAATTGATTAAGATTGAAACTTTTGCTGCTAAAGACATCTTTTTTCTAGTTCCAAAAATTTGTTTTATACGACTTTAAATGTAATTCATTTGTGTTTTTAGGACTTTTGCTGTAATTTAGCACATAAAAACTTTATGGGAAAGAACAACCAGCAGAAGAACGATGTCATTTTATAATAATATAAATTTTAAAGAAATTTCCTTTGTGAACATCTTTCCTCTTAAAGGAGACGAGATATTTAAAAATGTCAGAAGATCCAACATGGCAATCCAACTTTATCCAATAAATTTCCAATCAAACCGTTCGATTGACCGCTTTCAGCTCCTAATATAAAGACGTCACATTTAAAAAGCATTTTAAATGTTTTGTTGACCAGAACATGAAAACATCTCAGTAACTGTCGCTAAGAATAGCAAACATGAACACGTCCTATAAATTGTGACCACGTGACGATACACAGAAATCCTGCAGTCAGTAAACTGCTCACGGCTGTAAACGTAGATGAAGATCTGGACTCTTCCTCAGTCTGCAGCTTTAATTGGCAAAATAACACTTGAGGAATGGTTAGCATTTCACAATAAATCCTATTTAAAAAAAAACAAACAAAGTTGGCAAAATGAAGTTTTTTTGTTTTGTTTCTTTTTGGGAGGAAGGAGGAGGAGGAGCACTCAGTCCACATTGCCCCACCCCGCCCCACCAATCATCTTCCTCAGCACAGCGTCTCGTGTTTTTTAAGTCCAGCATGTCCTGCAGACAGCTTTCCACTGAGCGTGACGTTAAGTTTGTCCCTTCCTGCTTGCACTCATTGTCCCGTCAACATTTGCACAAAGTGAAGGAAAATGAAAAAAAGCCAAGAAATGTTTGTTTTTCCTCTTTAGTCCACCTGAACATTCGTCTCCTTTCAGTGCAAATGAGGTAGACGTGACAAAAAGATGATCTTCTACCCATTCGGACTGTGCAAAATGAAACAGAGGTGTTTGTCTGGAAAACACACAGAGTGGAATTCCTGTACGGAGGCCCAAAGATGCCAATATTCATCTCAAACACATATAATTTGAAGTTTAGCCAAACAAACTTGAAACTCTTTAAAATCTTAAAATGTAACTCATTAACACCAAATGGGTTTTTTTGTTTAGAAAGAAAAATGGAGTGACTGAAAGGTCGTTTTAACAGAAGTCTCTTTTTGGCTCTCATCTAATTTAAAAGTTTTTAAAATCTCAAATATAAAAACCAATAAATAAAAAAAAATGTATAACATTAGAACTAAAGGGAGGCAAAACAAAGGATGACAGAGGTGAGTTGCTGATGTCTGATTAATTAATTGGTTCAGTTACTTTGGGGAAAATACTGTGAAGAAATTTTAAAAAAAATGTAGAAGTGGTTTTACTCTAACTTTGAAATAAAATTATAATTACCGCTC
>NW_005187603.1:878660-884976 GCF_000239375.1 Pundamilia nyererei
ACACACACACACACACACACACACACACACACACACACACACACTTTCAGCTCTAAAACTCTGCGGCAGCGTCACTTTGAAGGAACGAGTCGCCCGACATCGAGCTCTCAGATTAAGCACAGGGAGGTTAGCCTAGCTTAGCATTACAACAGGAGAATGACGGCAGGTAAACACACCTTCAAGTTACATTTACCTGCAGAGTAAAGGCGCAAACAACTGACCAGAAGCTAAATTCTGCGCGGCGTGCTGAGAGTACGAACGTGGCACAGATCGTCCACAGGCAGCGGAATATCCTCCTGACGCCTGCTGGAGTTATCGTTCGGAAACGGGTGTCATCTAAAACCAGCACGCATGAGCAGACGTTAGCGATGACGGGAACTAAAATAAAACGTGCTCTTTCAGTCTGCTCGCTGACCACTCACAGCGCCCCCTGCTGACCAGTAGATCATTCCCGTACGGTAGGATCAACAGGAAGTAGAACATCTGCCTCAGAGACAAGTGTAAACTTCACTACGCAGAGATCTCGTAAACTTGGTTGTTTGAACACAAGAAAAACAAAGATGGAGGGGCTTCCTGTACGGAGCGCGCTGACGCCGAGGCGACTCGCGGCGACATGGGCGTGTTCCTTTAAGTGGCTTGGAGGGCAGTGGTAGGTTGGTCTCGGGTCAACAGAAAGATGGCAGTGTTTGTTTTTATTGTCGTGTACAGAATCTTAGCACTACAAATAAAAGTTGATTTTAAGAAATCTTCCCTCGGTCGCCGCCTGTACACCGCCGCCTTCAAGCCCCGCCCCCCGCCCTGAATGTTTGAAACACTTAGGAACCAGAAACGGCGTCTACAGTTCAGTTATGTACATAGTTACAGTGGTTTTTAAAGCACTGCGAGCCGAGTGGAAGCTCCACAGCCGTCGCGCTGTCTCGGTCGACGTGTTGTTGGCTGATTGGATCGCTGCCCCCGTGCAGCTGCAGTGACTGCGTATAACGGGCACGTTCAAAATAGATTTTTTAAAACTTGTGACATGTTTGTTTTTAGGATTGAAGCGCTGAAGACTGAAAAGGTCAAAATGGCGCCGTTCTGCTTCTGTGTCCCCTGAGAGAAGCAGGACGGCGCCCCCAGACTAAGACTGGCGCCGGATTCACGAGTAGGAGAGGTGAGAGCCGTTGGAGATGTGCGAGGTGACCGATGTGCTCCGGGTTAACCCGCTGTCGCTCCCCCCGCCGCCTGGCCCCCCGGAGGCTGTCCGCCTCAGCGGCTGAGGGCTGTTCCTGAGCGCCATCAGGCTGGGGCCCCTTACACTCAGACCGCCGCCGCCGTAGCCGCCCTGTGAGGAAGAGGACGAGGAGGTGGAGGAGGGAGGGGAGGAGGTGGAGAGGGCGATGGGAGGAGGCGGAGGTGGCGGAGGCAGGAGGGCCAGGGACTGCGAGGAGGCGTGGGAGGAGAGGTGGTGGACCTGGGAGTGATGGGCGTAGTGTCCGCCTCCTCCCACCCATTCCCTGGAGCGGTCCCGCTCCCTGGAGTCGCGCTCGTGGGCATCGCGGTAGAGCTGCGGCGTGCTCTGGTGGTGTTGGTAGTGTTGGGGGAGGTAGTGCTGCTGGTGATGGGAGGAGGAGTGGCCCCGGCTCTTGCTCATCTCGCCATCCCTGCCAAGGACGTGGGACGAGGCGATGGACTCAGCGCGGCTGAAGCCTCCACCGCCGTGATTCTGGCTGCGCCAGGATGGAGTCGTCACAGAGTTCTGCACGCTGTGGCTCCAATGGCTGCCGGAGCGCGGTACGGGCCGCGACGGCCAGCCGCCAGAGCCCGAGGACGGGCTGGGGGTCGGGTAGCCCTGGTTGAAAGCCTCTGCCGGGATGCCGGTCAGCGCCATGTTGCTGAAGCCCAGACGCATGCTCTCCGAGTCGAAGGCCTCAATCTCGTGAGCCTGGCGCTCGAGCAGCGTCCGGATTCGCTCGGAGCGCTCGTTCTGCAGAGTCAGCATCTCCTCCTCGATCTGTTGGACAAAAACGCGGCGGTTAGCTCGACCGGGGCGCGGCCCGCGCTTTCACAAGCTTCGACTGTCAGAGTGTAGTCGGCCTCACCCTCTGCTCCAGCAGCGCCCGGCGGATCGACACCCTCTGCTCCAGGTCCTTCACCTCGCGCTCGTGCTGCGTGTCCGTGTGGATCTTGATCTTGCTCTGGTAGGCGTTCAGCAGCTCGAGCTCCTGCTGCAGCTGCATGCGGAGCACCTGATACTCGGCCTCCTGCGTCTCATCCAGCCGCAGCTGTGGGATCAAAACAGAGCCTCGCTATCAGCAACAAAGTCAAGCAGGTGAAAAACAAGTGTTTGTGCTGCATGTGCGCGTTTCTTTCATGTCTGGTTTTTAGTTTTAGAAAATAAAAATCATTCAGCTGAAAACTACAGACAGGAAATGACTCTTCATCCTGAAGACGAAGGTTTCAGTCGATCTGACACAAAATTCAGCCGCTTTCAGCTGTAAGTATCAGCTGATGTCCACATGTGCGTCACATGTATCGGTGCACACAGACCAAAGGTGTGACTTTTATGATGAGATAATGAGCTTGTTAATAAAAGCAAACATTAAATCATAAGTTCAGCCCTGAAATATTACTTAATGCCTCCATGTTTACATATATTTAATAAACATGCCATATTTGAACTTCTCTAATCTAAAGCTGCTCTGACTTGAGATATTTTTGGCTGAAAGAAATTACATTTAAAATCAGTTGTTTGGATAATTTAGATGTGAATAACATTCGTTCAGGATTTCATAAACATTTCTCCTCAGCTGGTTTGTTTCCTTTAAACCGAGCTGAGCTGCAGCTGAGCTGGGCTCTGTACTACGAAGCAAGTTCAACATATCCAGGATATTTTACTCCAATCTGGCTTCATTTAAATCTGGCAATCAAGCTTTAACAGTCCAGCTGTGAGCACGTTCACATGGGAGAGGCGGGGTTTGCACGTGACCAATCAGAAACATGGAAAGCTGATCGTTCAAAGGAAGATAAAAGGGGGGGAAAAAAAATCAGGTGGTTAAACAGAGTGAAGGTAAGAACTGCTGCAGAGGGAGCAGGGGGGGCTCTGCAGGAAGCTGGAAGAGCCGCTGTATTAGTAAAGCTCATCTGAAGCATAATTTCACAACCTCCCTAAAGCAGGTTAGAGCTGCAGCTCAAGTTGCCATGGCGATGTAAGAAGAGAAAGCCTCTGTGTATACCCGGGCTGATCAGCCAGGGCTCATCCTGAAGTTACCTGGATAAGACCAAATCCTGCCTTGTAGTACAGGCCTCTGGTTCTAAGGTGCAGGTTGTCAGGTGTGCAGGTGCTGAAGTGTGGGAGGTTGTCAGGTGTGCGGGGTTTCAGGTGTGGGTGGTTGTCAGGTGTGCAGGTGCACGGAGGTTTCCTTGCCTTACTCACAGCCTGAGAGGACAGCATTTCGTTGATGGAGTGGTCGTACTGCTCGGCCAGGATGGCCAGCTTACGTGTTTGCTCCTCTTTGAGGCGTTTGAGGACGGCCTTGTGGTCGGACTTTGGAGTGCTCTCCAGCAGGTGGTTCCTCAGAGCTTTGTACTGACGGGTCTGGATCTTGCAGGTCTCCTGGAACTGACGCTTGACCTGAAGCTCTTTGGACTGAAACAGAAGGAAACGTGTCGAGTTCATGTAAACTGCTTTTACACAAATAAAAGCATTACGAGTTCTTCTGATCAGTGAAGAGGTCAAAGTTCTTTAAAGTATCTGCCACATTCTTCCCCTTTTCCCCCAAAGTTCTGCTGATATTGGAAAATTTATGTAGTTTGACTAAATTACATAAACATTTCCCAAATTGGCATAGGGATAGCTCAGTGGGTAGAGTGGGCGCCCCATGATCAGAAGGTTGGGGGTTCAAATCCTGCTACCCTGAGGTACCCCTGAGCAAGGTACCATCCCTAAACACAGCTTTTATAAACTGCAGGAAAAACTGAAATAAATATTGTTGTCCATCCATCCATCCATCCATCCATTCGCTTCATCCATCCTTTTCAGGGTCGCGGGGGAGCCTATCCCAGCTGTCATAGGGCGAGAGGCGGGGTACATCCTGGACAGGTCGCCAGTCTGTCGCAGGGCCAACACACAGGGACAGACAACCATTCACACTCACATTCACTCGCACATTCACACCTATGGGCAATTTGGATTATCCAATTAACCTATCCCCACAAGCTGCATGTCTTTGGACGGTGGGAGGAAGCCGGAGTACCCGGAGAGAACCCACGCAAACACGGGGAGAACATGCAAACTCCACACAGAAAGATGGTGATGATGGTGGAATTGAACTCTGGACCTTCTTGCTGTGCGGCAACAGTGCTAACCACTGTGCTGCCCGTTGTCAATTCGCAAAAAAACAGCATCACAATTAAGCCTCCAACAGCACTGGATTATAATGTTTTTATTGTTGCAAGTGCTTTTTACACGATTTTTGCAAAAAGAAACGGCGAGCTGGGACGAGCTGAATGCACGTTAAGAACACAACTCCTCCAGTTTCACATGCAAAACAAATTATTGCGCTAGCTTCTGTGGTTGCATTTCTACTGGGATTTAAAAATAGTAACAGAAACCAGGTGGTGCTGTGATCCTCCTGAGGTACCTTGAGACTCTTGGGCTGCTGCCGGACCTCCATGGCGTGCTTCTGCCGAAGCTCCTGCTCACGCCGCTTGTTGTACTCCATCTGATTGGTCAGCTCGGTCTGGTGCTGCGTTCGGATCAGCTCGGCCCGCGTGCGCTGCATCGTGCCCAGCTGCCTGAACTCGAGCTCCTGGGTGGACTCGTGGTGCCGCAGCAGCATGGCGCACTCCAGGTCCTTCTGGGTCTGCTTCTTATTCAGCTCCTAAAGGACGGAGAAAAGCAGGAATCACAGCGAATCACGGCCGGAGAGAGCAGAGCAAAAACAAACGCAGCTGCTGTCCCACCTCTCTGAGCAGGTCCTGCTCCAGGTTGTGGCGAGCCAGCAGCATCTTCCTCTTGTACTGGCGGCACTGCAGCTCGTAGTACTGCCGCTGGCGCCGCAGCAGGCTGGCCTCCTCCTCCGCCTGCATCTGCTGCAGACACTCCTTCTGACGGACCAGCCACTCCTGCTTCTCTCGCTTCGGAGTCGACTGGTTCTCGCTCAGCTCCTGTTCAGAGTTCAGAGTTCAAGTCAGGTCAGGGCTGTGATCTCTTTATTTCATCACCAGTCAGCTCATTTATGTTCGTGTCACAGATCGCTTCTGCTGCTTTATTCTGAAAATCCAGGTGCAGTCAGACGCCAGCTGTAACTCAGCTGCGCTGCCTTTTATTTTACATATTTTACTCTTTATTTAAACAGCTTCGTGTTTCAGCTCCTACAGGAACTTCTCCGTTTGTGGGAGAGATACTGTTTGGTTTTGCTGTTTCACAGAAACCTTTAAATTACAGCCTGTCGGCACGCACGGCTCCTTTAGAGCAGCTACGTTCGGTTCAGCCTGCAGGGCACGCGCAGCTGCGCTGACTGTGGAGGAACTCGCTCCGACCTCTTTCAGCTGCTCCTTGCGCTGGCGGTACTGGCGTTTCTGTGAGTCCAGTAAACTGGTGAGTTCCTTCTTCTGCTGGCCCAGGATGTGCTGCTGGAACTTCTTCTCCTCCGTCAGAGCAGCTTTCGTCTGCACGGGCACACAAACAGGATCCTTACGTTAAGAAATGAACTCATAACTCACATTAAGACAGAAAAAACTTTGATCTATGAAATGATGCAAAAACTGAATTTAAAGAATTCCTGTTAAAAACACTGAAACCTGTTTTCGCTTTTGGATTTTGAATTCATCAAATAAAAATACTCTACAAAAGATTATCATAGTAAAAACTGCACCTCCTTCTCCAGGATGGCCTGGTGCTTCTTGGCCAGCTTGTCGGCCTCTGTGGAGAACGTGTTCCTCTGGTTCTCCAGCTCTTTGTCCAGCTTCAGCTGATGCTCGTCCATCTCCGCCTTCAGCTTGTTTTCCAGGCTCATCAGCTGCTTCTGGTGCTGCCGCCTCATGCGCTTGTAGCCGGACATCTGCTCACGCAGCGCCGAGCCCTGCTCGTGCTCCTGGATCTGACGGGTCACCTGGAGGAAGGTGGTGGTGAGGTTCAAGGACTCAGCAGGTCGGCTCGAGTATCAAAAAAACGATCATTTTTAAGACTTTCTTGCTTGATTCACATGATTATTCACAACTTCACAAACGTGATGCACGTGTGAAGACATGAGCCCGTTTTTACTGAGAACTGTTAAAGACTAACAGGGAAGAAAGGTGGAGGTGGTGGAGACAAAAAGCTGCCTGTTAATCCATC
>NW_005187603.1:886925-940545 GCF_000239375.1 Pundamilia nyererei
TCTTGTTTGATGGCAGATACTCCCTTCACCCTGGACAAAAAGGCTAAAATGACCAAAGAAAAAGTGGGAAACACTTAAACATGAGAGGTTCTTGGACAAAGTTTGTGTTTTTCCATTGTTTAAGCTTCCAGCCAAGAGTGATACCATATATGCCCCATAGCTGCAGAAAAGGCTAACATTGTTATATTTTTACAAAAAAAACAGCTGAACATGAGAGGTTTTTGGACCAATTTTGTGTTCTCCATTCTTTAAGAACCGGCACAGTTTCAAAAGTACCGTTATCGGATAAAACCTAAACGATATCCATCCGTAGTCACTACTGTCTGTGGACAAACTGAGGTCATTTTACTCCACTACAGCTCCATTCATAGATATCTGTAGAACCTCCATCTCTATCTGTGACGGATCTTACCAAAGAGGCCGTGCGGATGGTGGCAAAGTGGTCACGGTTTCGATAGAAGGCTCGCCGGCGTCCAGCTGAAGGAGCCTGAGGCTGATCCATCTCTGGCTGGTACGGGTCATCGTAGATGTTGTCCTGACCCTGAGGAGGAGGAGGGAGAATCAGGATGGTGAATCCAGAGGAGGCGAGCTGGATGTCAGGTGAGCTTTAAGCCAAGCACTTACCGTGGGTCGGTGGATGATGGAGCTGTTGGAGGTGACCGTGTGCTCGCCCTCCTGCATCATGGCCATCTCGTTGCTGCTGTCGTCGGAGGCGTCGGCGAGGCTGTTGACCGAGCTGCTCTGAGAGCTGGCTGAGATGGACATACTGGGAACAGACTGGGAGCTCTCCATGCTGTTAACGGTGCCCGTCTGCAGCAGGTACGGCTCCACCTCCTGAAACACACAAAACAAAATCTTCTTTCACACATGAATCCTCATCAGGAGTCCCTCCCAGCCCGATCACATGACAAGACCTAAAGCTGAAACGGAGAGGGCGACAGCTCAGGCGGCCCGCCTTCGGCTTTCTCACTATTTTTGTGCACACAGTCAAGTTTCCAGTAACACTCCAACATTCCTGCTTAAAGCCAGTCAGAGGAAAATGTTCTGAGGTTAGTTTCCTCCTTTTTTGGTATTTAAAGCCAAAAAAGCACAAATCTCCTGATCTGTGCTCCTTCCTCACCTCCTCCTCCTCGCCTCCCTCGGTGACGGGGCCGTTCTGTTGGGTTTCCTGGAACAGGATCTTCTTCATCTTGCGGTACTGCAGGTTGTCGAGCTCCCTCACCGCGTCCTTGGTTCGTGCAATCAGGTCCATGACGACGGTCAGCGGGCGCTCGTGGCACAAGAAGCGATGCTGCGGGAGGAGGGATAGAAATGACAGGTGAGCACACAGCAGGGCAGGTTTAAAAACTGTCCTGGATCAATAACGCTCACATTGAGAAGCACGTCCGAGGTAGGCCGGTCCTGGGGAATCTTCTGTAGGCAAGAGTCGACAAAACTGCGGAAGGAATCGGACCTGAAACAAAAACACAACATCAGTTCACTGCAGTGTCTCCGAAGTGGACAGAGGGATACACGGCGCCGCAGGAAAACATGGAGGCTGCTCACCAGTGATTGGACTGCAGGACGGGGCTTTCATTCTGAGCGATGTGGTATAAGGCACTCATAGCATTCATGTTGAACAGGGGGGGCTTCCTCTCCGCTGCAGAAGAACGACAGTTAGCATCACAGAGCCCCAGGCTCACACTTTAAGAGCACAGACAGCAGCTCATACCCAGCTCTATGCAGGTGATGCCCAGGGACCAGACGTCCACCTTCCCGTCGTACTGGCCCTCGTCCATGGCCAAGATCACCTCCGGAGCCATCCTGGAGAAGACAGAGAGAACGGGCCGAGTCATCCGCTGGTGCGCCGCACGACGTGCAAAATGTGTTTCAGCGAAACAACAAAAAAGCTGCACTACGAGAAAAAAACTCAGATCTTGTCCACTTATTTTATTATTCTGGGGTTAAAACTGAACATCTGCAGACAAACAAAGCTACACTGAAGCTGTTTAATCAACAGCTGGTAAAAGTAAAATCTCAGAGAGCAGCGCTGATGATCCTGAATATGACCTTTCAGCTAATATTAGGCTAATTTTGCTGTTGAAAAGAGACTTTGAACAGATCCTGGGTACAAATTCAAGAAGCTTTCAAATGTAAACGAAGGAGATCTCATCTGTGGTCCGGTCCTATTCACGCTCTGATTGGTCGTTGGTGTTGTCTGTTCAAAACATGGACTGAACGAGCTCCATCGATGCTCACCAGTATGGCGTCCCCACGAAGGAGTTGGCCGGAGACACGATGGAGGCGGAGCCAAAGTCCCCCAGTTTGACCTGACCCGGCTCCGTCAGCAGGATGTTTCCTGCCTTCACGTCCCTGCAGGAGAGAGGAGAGTGTGACCCCTGCTGGCGGTGGGCTCTAACTGCATCTACGCCACACGTCTGTGTGTTTGCAGGTCTTCTTGGTTTAAAGGAGCTGACGGACAAACAGATCTTACCTGTGAATCATATTGTGAGAGTGAAGATATGCCAACCCCTGCAGTGCACCGTGGGTAATAGCAGCTATTTCTACTTCCTGGAGCGGCTTTTTGTGAACTGCAAGGAGAAAGAAAAGTTTATTCATCAGAAAAACCAGAAACACAAGAAGAATGAATAAAAACGGGTGAAGTGTGTGCAGCACTGCACGAACCTTCAAGGAGGTCTGAGGCCGAGCCGAGGCAATACTCCATCACCAGCTGAGGAGGAAACGACAGCGATTACACATCATCAGTGAAGGAGCTCACACAGCCGACCTAACATGATGAACTCCTCCACCTCTATGTGTCACAGCTCGGCTGAGACCGCTTCGACCAACAGAAACGTCTCCATTTCAATGTTTTTCCACTGTGAGGTGATGTCACCGAATAACAGTTCAGTTACTAAACACTTGTTCCTAATAAAATGACATTTCCCCCCCTATAATAACCAACAGGAGACAGACTATGGGCAATTTAGAGTTACAACTTAACTTAACCCCAATAACTGCGTGTTTTTGGACTGTGGGAAGAAGCCGTTGTACCTGGAGTGAACCCCCACAATCATTGGGAGAGCATGCAAACTCTACAAAGACCCCGGCCTGATAGAGGAATGAACTCAGGACCTTCTTGCTGTGATTCAACAATGCTAACCACTGTGCTGGCCCTAGGTAAAACACCTCCCCGTTAACCACGCGTTACAGGACGTACCCATGCCGTGTGCTCCTTCAGGTAGCAGCCCAGGTACTCGATGGTGTTGGGGTGGCGAAGCTTCTGCAGGAACTTCACCTCTTTGATGATGTCCTGCCATTTCTGCACAGCAACAGAAAAACACTCAGCTCTTCTTTCTAAAGTGTCTCACAGCACATTTAAAATGTAAAGAAGTTCGAAAGAATTTAAATCTGTAAAATAATTTTTCTGGCACACAAAATCCCAAAATTAGCTGCTTAACATCAGTGCGACTGTTTCCCATCAGAGCACGAGCAGACGAGGGCAGGCAGATCTTCAAATCTACGATCGTTGCGCTCGTTACCTCGTTGGTCTGCTTGCCGCTGTACGACATCTTTTTGATGGCCACCACTTCATTGTTGCTGACATCTCGGGCCTGTTGGACGACACAAACACAATCAGCCCTCAGTACATTTCAGTTCTGTTTCAGGAATCGAACCCGCGATCTGCAAGCCTGCCCTCACAGGCGTGCATCCACCGAGACTGTGCTGATGAGGAGCCAGTTCTTATTGTCCAACTACACCAGAGGGTGGAGTAATCTCTGTGTGAGAAAAGTAATGGCTCGGGCCCAGGAACGTTACGCTGCTGTGGTGACAGGTAGTTGGCATGGCGCCGCGCTTGACTTTGATGGAAAGGAGTGGAACCGGTTTTCGATTGGGGACTGCGTCAGGATGTGTGAGCAACCGGTTTGTCCCCTCTGACAAACCGCCGGCGAAACAACTTCATAGATTTATTTAAAAGGGTTTCCAATGAGCAACATTTAAAGAGAGAAAAATATTATTTATCTCTCTCTAGATCTATATCTCTCTAGATCTATATCTCTCTCTCTCTAGATCTATATCTCTCTAGATCTATATCTCTATATATCTATATTCATGAATTATAATCAAGCTGAACCAGTGAACAGAGAAAGATTTCTCTCACACGGTTGGATAATAAAAGGTTTCAATCCGACCTCCTGACTTTACTGTCAAAGGATTAGCTTCTTATTCCAGTCTTTAGACTCATCCAGCATGCTGCTGTTCTCTGGAAGGAGGTGGAGACTGCAGTAAGTAAACTGTGCCCACTTCATGGTTATTTTTAAAGTAATGTTTGGTTTAGGAGACAATAGAGTAAGCTTTCTTCCTCTTCCTGTTGATTTAAGACTGATGTATTTATGCTTCTAGGTAACTGTGTCATGTTTGATTTCACCTCTGACAGAATCCATCAGAACAGAAAAGGAAAGCGTTTTCTTTGTGCTCGTCTTCGTTTGCATTTAAAATCTGTGTGGAAACGTCACCTGGTGCACAGGAAATGCACTCCCTGGAGAAAACCGGCTTCGTCTAATCCCCAGTCCTGATTACAAACGTTCCTTCGCTTCTCGTCTGCTTTGCGTTTAGGAAAAATCAGCTTACTGTGGAAGCCGACAGTAACCGGGTCACGCGTGTGTAAATGACACGACTCGCTTTGTTACAGGATTTTCTTTTAGAATAACATCTTAAAGACACGAAGGGGAAAGAAATAAGAGGCTTACTTCTGTAACCGAGTCTGCTCCATTTACTCGGCACAATTAGTCTGTTGGAAAAACGTTTCTTTACATCAGTTTTCCTTTCCTCTTTTTCCCCTCGGACTCGGCGTGCAGGTTAATTTTAGGACCACTCGGTGGAGCCAAACGATCAACAAGCCCTGCTCGGTGAGGCGAGAACAGAGCTGGACACAATGATCCATTAGTCATCCAAACTACATGATTTATTTTTGAATCACATACTCGATGTTCTCACAGCTGTTCAAAGTGTTGGATCCTGATCCTGAGAGAGGACGCTGCTTACAGGCGCCAGATGAATTCGTTCTGCATTCTCACAGTACTGATAAGACCCTGTGATGCAACAGCATCACCTCTGCTGTCAAGAAGACCTGAAATGAGCATTAAAATACACAAACTAACATCTTTGGAGTCCCAATACAGCAGCATTGCACGATTTACTGCTCATCATAATTTTCCCTTATCTTACACTGAGCCTTGGAGCAGCCCATCAGTTCACCCTCGACACAAACAGGAGGTTTAAAAGCAGCTAGGTTGGTTTTTTTGTTTTGTTTTTTTTTGGGGTGGTGGTGGTGGTGGTGGTGGTGGTGGTGGGGGCAGAGATCTCAGTCATGTCATCAGTGGAAGCCAAAATCCTAACAGATAGAATTGTGACCCAATGTGTGACGCAGCACATAAAGAGCCAGACAAACACCCCAGAACAGCCGAGCAGCGATCAAACCAATAATAACTGTTAGTTATTGTCAGTGTCTGCTAACATCGCTCTCAACTACAGCTGAAAGATGTTGTTTATCGAACGATTTCTGATCCATAACCTGCAGATAAACAGCCACGGCCAGCAAACGTCTCAGCAGGTTTTTCATGAACAAACAGAAATAAACTTTTTCACCGTTAGCTGTGGCGATAACGCTGCATAGTCGAGCAACAGTGTCGTACAAAGTGCAGCTTTTAATCAATTATCGTTCCTTAATATACTGCTAATAGTATCGCCACTGATTTCTAGAATCGATTCAATTCACGATTCGAATCGGGAAAATTTTGCCTCTGTCAGAAATATTATAATTCTGATCATGCATCAGTACATTTCCATATTTTTATATCTATAAAAAGAAAGCTGACACTTGTGAGACTTTATCAAAGGTGTGAGCGTCACAGCAGAGGCCTTTGTGTCAAAGCAGCTGAGGATAAAACAGAAAAACATGAAGGTGATTTTCCTGGCCTGGGATTTTATAGCAGATAACCTTAAAAACATTCTGCAGTAGATCAAAAACAAAAGAAAGTCATTAATCAACACATGAATGTTACCTGATGCTGCTGAAGTGAAGCAGAGCAAAGTTACAGAGTTTTATTACACAGCCAATGTTCCCTCTAAGCTGCGCGCGTGTGCAATTGTGCACTGCTGCACGTTTCTGCGCACAGAAAAAAGTCGAACCTGAATTGAAATGAAAATTAAAACTTTAACGATTCTGTTCTGCAGTGTGAGTCAGTGACTGGCTGCTCCTGTATGGGATCAGAACGATGCCTCCTTATCCCGTAGTCCAGCTAGTCACGCGATTCACATTCGTATATACGCAGCTGATCAACGTCATTGTCAGGCTCTGACAGCGTCCTTATGTGCCGACACCAGTGTTTTAGCAAAGCGGCTGATGTGGAGTGAAGCCACGTTAATGACAACGTGTACAACCATTGGAGACGTGAGCAGGACAGACGGAACAACTGACGGACAAAGTGAGGACTTTATACCAGTTTGTAAATTGTGTTGATCGGCCACGTAAAACCAGAGTTATGATAAAATATCTGCAATGTTTGTTTTTCTTCCTGAATACTGTCGTTGTTTATATTTACTGCGGGAAGAAACGGTAAAAACGGCGTTTTATAAGGAAAACGCTCGAAAGCCTGTGAGCAAAGACAAAACCACGCGGACCCGAGCTGTCGGCTTTCAGCCCCGACCGTGTCCGTGCCGTCGGTGAGAAAGTCACAGCTCACTGATCCTGATGCGTCGGCGGGTCGAGCTTTGTGTTCACGTCTCTGTGCAGAAGCCTGTTCCTGCTCTGTTACTGTTTTAATCTTTGGTGGTTGTTGAAGTTTTGTGAGGTTTAACCGGAGATTCTGGCGTTTCTGGCAAAATAAAATTATATTTAAAAATCGATTCAGGATTTGAATGAATCAATTTCACGTTATTAAAGCCAGAATCAATTTTAATCGATAATTAAAACCCAGCCCTAGCTAATAGGTTTTTTTTTAATCAATATCAAGTTTTCACAAAACCTTTAATTTACTGTTATTATTTATTTCACTGCTTAGAAATCGTGACTACTAATTAGAAGCTCTTAGTTGCCACCTCCCTCAGTTTAAGGCAGCTTTCTTTTGATTGGCAGCTCTTCAGAAGCTGAAGGTCTGAAGAGTGAGTGGGTGGGGCTTCTGTGCCTGGGATGGTCGCATATAGGGGTTCAACTTTGACCTCACACAGACCCAAAAGAATAAAACAAACAAACAAACAAAACAGCTTGAGGGTCACCTCTCAGGGATTACTGTACACGCACCGCCCTCGCTACTTCAACACGAACATCCACCGCTGGAACAGGAGACACGACAGGAAACGCAAACACTTGAAGCTGTTGTGAGCGACAGTTTCAGAGACGCTGAGGGGCGCCGCGTGTGAAACGTTCTTTTTTATCTGATGCAAATTGCTGCGCAGCGTCTATTTCTGCAGCTCTTCTCTAATGGCCTTTCAAGGCTCCTCTGAAACTCAGACATGCAGTGTGGAGGTGTGAGTCTACCACTCAGCCTCAAGAATATTTTACAGGTGAAATGAGATGCAGAGGCGCGGCGCACACACTCGTCGTGTTCCCACTGTTTTCTAATAAGCTGGGGGACATTTTCAGATTCACACTCTCTTTATTAATGGCAGATAAGAGTGATTTTAAAGAGAAACCCACACAGATCCACACGGTGGACAGCTCGGCGAGTACATCCAAGAGACACTCAGACAACAATCCAAACTATTTGATTTGGGTTAAGATAAGCCCAGCGTGCAGAACGCCGTGCTGCTGTATGTCTGCACCTATACAAACATGTGCAGATGCAAGCTTCACGTCTGCTCTGGTCCCACACTTCTAAACCGGTTCACACCCATCAGTCACCGACTGCTGGAAAAACGTGATGATTCGCCGTCTAGCCGCAGAGCTTCCTTGTACTAAGAATAGCTTCAAGAACATTTTCTAAGAATTTCCCCTTAAAGTCAGAAGTAAATCCCGGCAGAGATAAAACTTTTTCATAAAACATGCTCAGCCTTTAAAAGAGCTTTGAAGCTGAAGTGTTTGAAGCAGAGAGGAGCAGTTAAGAGGTTTAGGAGTTTCTTAAGGACAGGAGGACGTGGTGGAACGATGCTCGTAGGTCACACAACCCCATGTGTTCATGTTCCAGAGGATCTGATCATTGCTACAATATGACGATCAAAACAGCCACTTAACTCGAGCACGTCTTTGTTCTAGATGTAAGAAAACATGCTGCCTTGGAGCGCCACAGCACAGAAACAGGTTGCACCAATAGCCCGACTGAGGTTTCTGCATCAGGACCAAAAGCACATGTGGTCCTTAGCTAGTCCCGTATAAGACCTGAGGACAGACGACCTCACACTGACTCTGGAACACTCAGGTGTACAGACTGGCCGATATGGCCTGAAATCCATATTGCGGTATAAATTGAAGCATGTGCGGTAACGATATATATCGCGATACATTCTTTTCTTCTGTGTAATGAATTCTCCGCACTATAAGGCCACTTAAAATCCTTTAATTTTCTCACAAATCAACAGTGCGCCTAATGTATGAATTCTGGTTGTGCTTACTGACCTCGAACCGATTTACTGTGCTACACGGCGCTCAGAAGAATTTGTGGGTTTTTCCTTGTTTGTTTGTATTACTTGATCCCTAAAGTGTTCTCCAATGAGACGGCAGCGACCCACAGCTCATTTAAGTTTGAGACCGCTGCTTTAGAGGCCCACACCTTTATTTTGGTGGGTACTGTAGTTATGAAGGTGCAGAGTCCTAACAAGCTGTGGACTTTAGTAAATCCAGGAGCAGACAGGATCGGCACATGTGACTAACTTTCTCTGAGGGATCATTTAACATGTAAACAACTTCACCTGATGTCTTTGTTTTAAACTCACACCTGGAGAGAGAAGCTGCTCACACTGAACAACATTAAAACCAGAGAGTGAGTTTGTTACTGACACGGTCAAAAGCGGACGCACTTCCGATGTTACTCACAAAGTACACTGCTCCAAAGCTCCCGTGGCCGATCTCCCGGAGGTCGGTGAACAGCTTCTCCGGGTCATCTTTGCAGAACAGATCAGCCACCTCGGGGTCCTTCAGATTGCCCGCCCGCGCATTCGAGGGCATGGCCAGGGCCTGGAGGATGGAGAGAGCGCTCAGGTCAGTGCTGCAGATTGAAATCAGGGTGAAAACATGGAGGTCAGAGGTCAAAGCTTTTTCTTGTTAACTGGGGTTTTAGTCATAATCAGATTTTATCAGATTTTCTGCTGGAGGTAAATAAATCTTTATGATCTGTGGATGTGATGCTTTATGAGTTTAAATCATTCTGACCTCTGTTCAGACATTTACAGGTTTTTTTATTAGTTTTCTTATTAGCGTGAAACATAAATAAAATATAATTACCATTATACAAACAATCACATAGCTATGTCCACACATACATATTTATCTACCTAAATGAGTATATAAAGGAGGGGAAAGAGGTTTTCTAAGTATCAATGATTCGGATTCAAGTACTGGAAAAGCTGGATCAAAGTTTTGCTATATGTTGGCTGCCCCTTTAACTAAGACAGCGGGTGCCTGTGTTGCTTTTGCAGCATGTGATTTGCCCGTTTATACTTCAGCTGGGCTGAAAACCATCAAATTAATGTGCCAAACATGCTGGGAAATGCATTCCTGCACTCTTGTAAAGTGACCCACTTCCAGTCTTCCCTCACAGAGACTCCATCAGCTTCCCTGATGTTCCCAGTCTGTGCTGCACATCTGTAACGCTGCGTATTGCACCAGGAATCCCACGACTGGCTGCTGCTGACGTTACCGTTCACAGTTAACATGGATCTGCACTTCAGCCGTCTATCTGGGAACCGGCTGACAAGTCGAGGCTTGTGAAGCGTTCCAGGGAAAATCGGGCTGTTTCACCGTGGGAGTGCCAAATACAAACAATGCAGGGAGGGAGAGTGACAAGGACCCATGTGGGCGAGACAAAATGGCAGCTGCGTTTTCACAAAATGCTCTTCACCATGAATGGGCTTCAATGAAGAACTGTTCGGCTCAGATCGCTTTAGTGACGGCAGCAGCGTGACGCGAAAGGCCGACAGCTTCCAAAATAAGGACACGCGCTCGTCCTTCAAATCCGCTCACCCAGTCACGTTCAGCCTCTGTCTTCTTGTTTCTACGACGACAGCGCTGCTGAAAAACATCAGAGGAGATCCACTTGTACGAAAACTAACGACGCCGACGATGACCAGCCCGGCGCTTCGGTGCAGACGCTTCAAATGTTTGGCTGTCCAAAATGGATCAGGTGTTCATTTGATGCACTCTCGGTATGAACAGTGCCGTGTTCACCTCCTCCCGCTGATACACAACTTTAGAGCTCCTGCAGACAGGTATGCACAAGCCCCTCCCTCAGCAGGTGAGGAAATTCAAGTGCACAACAATGAAAAACGCTTCGAGGAATTCCAAGAGATGGCGTTTCAAAAAACATAAATGTTAATCATTAAGAATAACCTGATACACAGACAGCAACGCGCCCGATACCTGCAGCTCCACCTACCGTGGCGACCACTCCCACCTCCTCTATGGGAAACGCCAGAATCTCAGTTTCAACAACCACCAAAGATGAAAACAGTAACTGAGAGCAGGAACAGGCTTCTGCACAGAGACGTGAACACAAAGCTCGACCCGCCGACGCATCAGGATCAGTGAGCTGTGACTTTCTCAGCGACGGCACGGACACGGTCGGGGCTGAAAGCCGACAGCTCGCCGACTCTGTCGGCGGGTCGAGCTTTGTGTTCACGCCCTTTTTCTCTCTCCAAACAACATTGACCGAACCAGCAGCAAAAGAAGATCCAAACTACGCTTCACACAAACATCGTCATGGATTCACTCTGACTTTTGCTGTTTTGCGTCCACCAGGATAAAATCACACTACATGCACATTCTCTGCCGTTGTTTACAGGCTGTCGGACGCTGTTTGTTTCCTTTTACTTACTTCCAAAAAGAAAAACCTAATTTCTGCCGTTCAATACTGAACAAATTTAAACTTTTTAAAATTATGCAAAATGCAAAACGCTGTGTCTCTAATAAAACCGCTGTAACTTCAGAGGTGATGTTCATGTGCTGATTAATGGTTTTCTTTCCTTTGTGATCGACTGCAGAATACTTTTATAAAATCCAGAACAGGAAAATCTGCTTCATGTTTTTCTGTTTTATCTTCAGCTGCTTTGACACAAAGGCCTCACTGTGACGCTCACACCTCTGATCAAGTCTTGCGTGTGTCAGCTTCCTTTTTATAGGTACAAAAATATGTAAATGTGCTGATCTGAGTTATAATATTTCTGACTGTCTGAGGCAAAATTTCCCAGATTCAAATCGAATTGAATCGATTCTAGAATTATAATTAACAATGTGCGCTGCTGCGTCACACGACACGTTTGTTTACGTCTGTTCTTCTTCGTTTAATTTCTCTGAGGTGTCTGAGGCTCCTAACATCCATTTGCGTTGCCTCAGCCACCGTGGTCGTTCCCTTTGTGTTGCTGGTTTGGAGAGGACAGGTTCCTCTGCCCGAGAGGCGGGGCTCATGCTTGTAGCACGTTTGTAAAGTTTTTTTTACTTTACACATAACTGCCACTCCCCTTAGCCTTAAGTTGCTGCATCAGTGTGCATTATTAACTGTAACGGAGAAACTCTGCACGTGTGCGTGTCGCCAACGAAGTAGGTCACAGTCATGGTGCTGCAGCTTCAGCAGAGACGATTGTGATGTTTATCTAACGCACTGCTTCTAACAACAGCTCTGAATATGCGACTCTGATGGGCCTCACATTCAGTCAACAACCAGAAAACAATCTGATGATTAAAGGATGCGATTAATCGTTTCAAATACACATTAATATTTGTATGAAGGTATAAGCTTAGTGCTCAAGCTCAGTTTGGACCGATTTCTTCCTTCCCATTTAAATAATTCATAAACAGGTCATAAGGGAAGCCGTTACCACGTCTTAATGCAGACATAATGAAATGTAGATGTTTTAGCTTCTTGGCACAAATTTCTCCATCAAATTTTCCAACTCGACTCAAAGCTTTAAGCTATTTATAGCTGCAAGAACTGACAAATTCCAGCTCGAGCAGAAATAAGAAAATGAAAGGAACTCCTCAGTGATTCAAATCTACATTCTGCCATGAAAATGGGTCTGAGGGAGGAGCAGAATCATGACATGCATTTAATGAAATGCCTGGCACGTGTTTTGGCTGCTGTATGTGGAGATCAGAGTGTACGACTTCGCTGTTACGCTCCGACTCAAATCAACACCGATTTAAATAAATCCACAAAAATCCAAAGAGAAAGGCCGAATCATCAGAGCGGTGGATGTAATCTGAGGCTGCACACTGAGCCGTGCTTATTGACATCCTTCTGTAACGGGGTTAATGTGGCGCTCATCCTCTGAGCGTCAGCTGCAGCCCCGAGAAGAGTCGCCAGCTTAACCAGGCCTCTGCACGCCGGCCGCCGGATCCCCATTTAACAACGCGCCCGCTCTGTGCCCAAGGTGGAGACAGATTCCCACCATCCTGCCCCCCTGACCTGAAAGCGCTTCTAAACACAGTGAAGCAATTTACAATTATGTATGGCGTGGCACTCGACAGCCTGCCGCTACAGTCAGAAGAAACACTACCCGTCTGAAAATATGACAGCAGAGGGGAAAGCAGCACCTTAATTTGCCTAAAACTTCACCGTGGTATCAAACTAGAGACCTTTATCGTGTCAGTCAGCCTTCACTGCATATCTGAACACCCTTTGAAATTCTACTTTAATGCTTTTAAAGACCTAAACTGAAGACTGAGTTCCTTCAACACTACAACAACTGCACAATGGGTTTAAATCTCCACATAAGATCCAACAGTAATCATTACTGCTCTATTCTCTGCTTTACTGTTCAGCGTTACATAAGAAATCAATCACACGTTTAAAACAAAACTTAAATGTGTCATTTTAGTCTCCGTTTACTGAACAACTGTAGATGTGTAGGAGCAATGTTGGAAGCATTTTGTAGCATTTCAATTTAAAATGAGACAACACTGATATCAGTAACAATATAGTGTTATTTCTCAAGTTTTTCCAGGCGAACCCGCCCGATAAACCAGATGCTGGTATTAAAGTATTTAAAAATCCACTGATAAATATTTGGCTGTGAATTTTGTGCATCTATTGGTTGGAAAACTAAGAAACATCAATGGTAATACCACGGTTAAAGGGTGTTCATTACTGCATGTGCATCATTTTATTCAGAGATTAGTTTATTGATTCTGGTTAGAGCAGGGCGATATGGCCAAAAATATTTATCACGATATATATTTGAAACTTTGCAAAAACGATATAACTGACGATATAATTGATGCGAGACAAAATACAACTTCACAACTTTACTAGTGCAAAGAAACCATCCATTTATTTTCACTTAAACAAGCAGCTGTTTTTATGTGCATTAAAGTTATATAAACATTTAACAGTGCAAATGCAAATTCCTTGCTGACAGCTTAACCAAAAGGCATCTCCAGTAGAAACGTACTGACATATCCTGAGCATAACCATGTATAATATCCACTGAAGTTAAAAAGAGGAGCTTTGCAACATTATGGTAAATGGACTGGTTCTTATATAGCGCTTTTCCACTCTTCTGAGCACTCAAAGCACTTTACACAACTTGTGCATTCACCCATTCACACCCATTCGCACAAGCACAACTGACGTTCACACACATTCATACTCCGATGAATGCATCGGAGAGCAATTTCGGGTTAGTATCTTGCCCAAGTATATTTGGCATGCAGACTAGGGGAAGCCGGGACTTGAACCACCAACATTAAACTGCAGTGTGCCAAATAAAAAAGTCAAATACGGACTTTTCCGACCATAAGGTGCACGGGATTATAATGCACATTAAGCATTTGTCTCTAACCATCAGGAACCTTCACGTTAACTTTTATCGAGTGGAAAAGTGTTAGTGTTCGTCCTCCAGCTTCACTGTTTATGTCATGCCAGTGGTTCCCAAACTTTTTTTGCTGGGCCCCCCTTGTTTTACAAGAAAAATGTTTGCGCCCCCTCCCCCTTCTCGCGCGTGCACGCGCTCACACATCCTCCAACCACACACACCCATATTTTGTCCGTGTCCCCCCCCTCCCCCGCAATGGCTCTGTGCCCCCCCTAGGGGGCGGGCCAAACACTTTGGGAAGGTCTGTGTTATGCTAACATAGCTGTGTAGCTAGCGATCACATAGCACATCGTTATATAGCAGCTAGCCCAACTTCAGTAACTCTACAAACGCCACTGCTGTTTAGTTTCCTGTCTTCATTTATGTTGGAAGTGACAGCAGAGCTGTACTTTTGAATGCTTCATAAATCTCTCAGTCAGAACATGCTACATCATGTTTAGGTAACTAGCGAAGCTAGCAAGCTAACTTCCTGTTAACTTCTAACTCCGTTAAATGTAATGAATTCTGTTTTCATGGATGCCTGGATGTTAAACTTCATAGTTACACCTGGTAAAGCAGCAACGCTGATCATTTTATTAAAGATGAAAGAATTTAGACAGTTTAACTCTCAGTGATGCTGCAGTGTTCGTTTGACTTTAGGACCCAGATTACTCCCAGATTTACAAGCACCTTAGTCCAACAAATACGACAATAACGACGGCCGCTTGCATGTTCTACAAAAAAAAATCTGCTTTGTTGTGTATCTGACAGACGAAAGCTAAACCTGAAGTTGCAGCATTTTTACAAACCAGTTCTGGTTCACCCGTTTCACTCAACAATCCGCTTTCTCCTTTCTCATTCTCCGTCGCCGCCATGCTTTTTCGGCCGTTAGTTAGCGTATGAAAACAAAGGCACTGCGCATTAGGGGTGGGGAAAAAAATCGATACTGTGTAGTATCGTGATATTTTGTTTGCTAATAATGTATCGATACAGGGACAGCAGAAATCGATATTTTGTTACAAAAAAGGTTTCTGTGCTCTGACTTCAGAGCATGTTGATCCTTTTTCTGAGCAAGAATCCTGACATTCCTTCACTGTCCAAATGTGTTTAACTTTTTTTGGCAGCAATAAACATGACAGTTTACTTATTTTAATTTAAGACATGTTTTATTTTAATTAAGTTTAAAACTTTTTATCTAATGTAAAATTATATTTTGTTTTAATTTACTTTCAAATTCTTCAGTTGCTGAATTAAGCTGCTCATCAACTGTTCAGCTGAATTACATTTTGAGCCTTCTCATTGGCTCGTCAGTCACCTGTGAAGCACTAAGATAAATAAAAGGTGTTAAATACAATGACTGCGTATGTGACAGGGACATTTGAGAAGCAGCTCTCCACAGTGTGGTTCAAATTAGCATCAGACTTGTTTTTGATGGCGGCTGAAGAAGCCAGACTCAGAGCGGACAGGAAGAGAACCAGGCCAAATTCCAAAATAAAAGACCTCGTACGGTCTAAATGTTTCTGGTGTGGTCTGAAGATGTGCAGCTGAAGGGATAAAACGGTGAAGCACCAACACTGCAGACACATACTGTGTGTATTCATGGGGTAACAAGCCCCTCGTTTTCTGTGAGGAACAATTCCACTTTTAGTGATTAAAGTCTGTTCGATTCTTACAGCTTTACTTCCCGTTAGTCTGACAAAGACCTAAATAAAAAAAAAAGGTTAAAATCCACTTAAAACTGCACTGATTCCGTTATCTGTGTATAATCCACAACAGATGACATCTCCAGGCCTACTGCCACCAGCTTCAGGTAACAGCCTCATGTGGACCTCAAAGACAAACGTCTCCACAAATTTCTCTTTTTAAACCTTTCGTATTACTTAAAAACACTTCAGACATTTGGGCCCTTTACAATCGTTTTTAACGTGTTTCTGAGGCTGTGCAGATGCCCGACAAAGATGATCACAGTAGAAATAACAGCAGCATTCAAATGGGGTCATGTTGACTCTGTTGCATAAGGTCTTTGTTGTGTTCATGGCTAGGTAAAATTTTATGAAACATCAGACTCGAGCTTTGGGGCGCATGCTGCTGCGTGTCGAGTAACAAAGGTCGGTCGCCATTATTGTTTGACTTCTCAGGTTCACGGTTAACTGCAGCCATCGTTTCTGAGGCGAGAAGACATCTCGTGGTTTCTATTTTTGTCCCTGTTCTGAGGAACGGGACCGATCCCGCAAGCTTGAACACGCAAGACTAGGAAAGCAAGTTTCCTCAACTTCCTACATGGAAAAACAAACTCACACTAGTTCAGTCAAGTTACATTTTTGTTTGGCAATAAAATCAAGAGAAAGGAAAAAGGGAAGCAGAGCCACAGACTGCTCTTTTTAAACAAAGCATGATGTGAAATGTTGTGCGTCAGTGGTGCTGAATGACCTCAATCACATGGCTGAATTTTAGCTCGAAGCTGCAAACAGTTTTGCATAATTAAAGCCAAGATGTTGCGAGCCTTGTGCAGTCATGTGGAGGCCAATGGCTCATATTTAGTCAAACGTAAGAGGTTTGATACGAGTGTGTGGCCCAAACTTTCCTTTGGGACAACACGAACATGTAACAGTTACACAAAGTGAAAGCTGAATGCTTTTCCGTGACTTGATGCCAAATCTCCCGAGGCAGGAGGAGGAGAGTTGGGGTCTTTATAACAAACCCAATTTCTCCAATGTTATTTAGGAGGAAATAAGGACACTGGAGATGTGTGGCTCTGATTTTAAGGCTTACATAAGCACTGCATGGAGAGCTGGTCCAAAACGGAAACCTCACATCCATTAAGATAGTTTGATTTGGATACAGAAGCTCCAAACCGGCCTGCACTCCACCCTCACAGATATCTTATCAGCTGCTTTAGTAAGCCGGTTATTGGCTGTTTTGTTCGGCATCTAAACTCAGATCGTTTCTCTAAAAACACTGATATACTTTCAGTTACACGAACGACTGCTTGGAGACTGCTGGGTCACATTTAGATGGCTGCGTGTCCTAGCTTGGATTTGTTAGGCTCGCTCGTAATTATCAATTATCTTACTAAATACACCTGGAAAAAAAAAGCAAAGCAACAGAAAAATGTAGGACAGTAATTTCAAAACAACTTCAAAAAATACCTGCAGGTTTACTGCGCCAAACTCCCAACTTAAACATCTCTCTCTTAACGGCTAAAAAATGATCACAAATACTTTAGCTACGGTGACATTTTTACCATTTTTCTTTACGAATATCTTTTTTAAAAAGCACTGGCACATTAGGGGCCCTCCACTTAGCCCGTGTGGAGCCGCTAACTAACGGTACTCACCGCGGCTTATTGTGGTTCCGCTCTGAACCGAAAAACAACCGATAGCAGCCGAGCTAACAGTGGACCTCAATCCTCATAGCCCGGAATCCCTCTCCGCAAACAGTCACCACCACGTCCGGGGCATTTCCACCCAGGTCGCTGCTGATATTTGTGAAGTTAATGCGGGATTTCCAGATGTCACAGACCGGCTCAGACTCGAGGCTCGCCTTCGTCCTGCGATCTTAGCCGCTGCTAACTGGTTAGCTTAGCTCGGATAGCCTGAGAGCTAACATTAACCGGAGCCGTCCTGCGGGGTGTGGCTGCTGTTTCTCCACGCCGCTGCTCCTCCGAGCATACTGTCCAGCTGCACCAACTTTTCTGAAAAACACGCCTAAAAAGCAGCCTGAAAATCCGCGCCCCGTCCCCGGGCCGGGCGTGTTTTCTTCCCCCGTTTTTGTTCTTGCTAAACACAAGATGGCACGGGCTGGCGGGGCGGGACTCAGAGCGGTGACCGGAAACTGCTGTCTTCAACTTCCGACAAGGGTCCCGCTTCACAAATAAAAGGGTATAAATAAACCGACCTACATGATATTAATAATCTAGTACAAACGCTCCAAGGCTTGATTTCATGATTATTTTTACGAGACTGCGGTTAATATCCAGAACTTATAAATTCAGCCGGAGAGGGAGAGCTTTAAAAACGAAAGATTATTCACACGATGAACTACAGCAGGGATTTATGTAGAAATCTCCTGAAGCTAATAAGATACTGTAAAAATCTTATAATAATGAATGTACAGGAAATAATATATATGGTGTACATGTATGTTATGTGAGGTGGTGTGCTGATTTTTTCATAGTGATGGACAGCCTGATAGATGAGGTCTAGTCTATGATATTTGCAGATAACACTCAGATCTGTAGTGACAGTCGGGAGTAGGTAGAGGAGAGCTTTAAGAAGTGGAGGTATGCTCTGGAGGGAGAGGAATAAAAGTCAGTGGAAGCAAAAGGTGTTGTGTCATGTGTCACAGGTGTGTGAATGAGAGGTAGACAGGTGGAAAAAAAACATGCAAGGTGCAAAGGTGGCGAAAGTAGATTGGTTTAAATACCTGGGGTCAACCATCCACAACAACAGACAGTGCACAAGAGAGGTGAAGAAGAGAGTGCAGAGATGGTGGCACTGATAAACAGACAGACAGAGCTGAACATGTTCAGATCTTACAATATAGAAAATATTTTGACCTTTCGTATTTTAGACATGTTAAAGATTGATCCATTTGCAGCCATTTCGGACTCTTGGTTCAGCAAATGGAACATTCCAGTTGTGCCTAATTAGACTTTTTTATGCATTAAAAAGTAAAAATCATAATATTAGGCATTAAATAGTAACATTAAGCTGCAGTCCTCTGTCGTAAATTTCCTCCAGTTACTCAGTATTTTCTCATCGACTTTCAATACAGGACATTTACTATCATTGTGGGTTACCAATGTCTTTATTCAGCTAAATTATGTAAGTAATATAAAATGTCTTGATTGATCTGTACTTATTTCTTCAGCTTGTGGCAGTTAGTCCTGTGCATACTTTGCTTTTCAATTTGTTCAAAATTAAAAGAAACCAATTTCACCGTACACTAATGAGAAAATTATGTGAGTTTGTCTTTACTGGGAAAAGAAAATGAGAGGTGGTGGCAGTATTGATTGTTGTGCATGAATGCTGGAAAGCTGCTCAGTTCTGATAAAAAAAAAAGTGTCATTCAGGCTCTGAAAGGTGTTAAATAGTGACATCTAGAGGTATTTCTGCGTACTGCAGTGCCTGTTTTCATATATGCGGTGCCATGCGTTCTTGATTTATCCTTGTACAGAGATGGTTTCCTGATCCTCTTTTTACCTAAAGGCCTCAAACAGTTTGCACAAAAATTCAGTATTAATGATCTCTGGTCTAACCGGATGACAAAATTCAGATGGAGAAATGTTTCAAAATGCAGTGATATGTATGACAACATGGTAAATTAAGCGAAGAAAAACATAAATGTATTTAATGACTGTTTTTATTGCAAAATCCAGCATTGCAAGAATATTAAAATTCATAAACACAAGTATAGCGGTTCCTTCACCTTTTCATTTACACATTATAAATAACAAAAACTAACATGAGGCCAATAGTTTGAAGTCAAAAGCTGTGTCCCAAAACGTCGGCTGCATCCTTCGGAGGACCCGGCCTTCGCGGTGTACGTGGGCCGGGTCCTTCAAAGACTGAGAAGGCCGGAAGTGCGAGGCTGTGAAATGGGACGGTCTAGCCTTCAGATTTGCGTCACCGCTGTGTCGGTGGAGTTTAATAAACTCGGCCGTCTGCTCCGTGCTATCTAAAATATAACAGGACACTGGCGTAAATTCTCGACCGTCTCACACTTCTGTTTAATCAGTTTTCTGTTTGACGTTTATTCAGCTGTGTGAAAATCCTGGAGGAACCCAGTCGATGGATTATTAAAGTTTATTTAATCTAATAACTTTGATCTCAACCAAACTGATTTACTCCAGAACAAATAAAACACCCAAAAAGGCAAACAATTACATCTTTAAGTTATCTGAGTGACTAATATATCATGTTTAACCTGAGTAGCAAAAGAGCGGGGGTCTGAAAACGATGAAGCCGGGAGTCCGCTGCCGGCTGGAGTGACCATTGAACCCCCCGGCCTGCTATCGAGCGGGTGGGTAACAGATGTCTCCGAAAACGTCGGCACACTTTTGCAAATATACGATTTATTGATAAACCGAGCAGATATTTGTAATTTACACCGCTGCTTTCTCGCCTTAAAATATGTTAAAAGTTTATTTTGTGGCCCACAGCTAAAGAGTCTGATGTGAGTGTTCAACAGTCCCAGTGAGCTCAGAGTCCATCTTCAGGGCCTCTTTAGTCCACCTCCTCAATAGTGGGACCCTGGGAGCCGGCTCGTGCCTGCTCTCCACAGGTAGCACCAGTGGGCATCCCTCCCTGATACAGCTTGCTGATGATGGGGTTGCACACTTTCTCCAGCTCTTTCTGCTTGTGTTGGTACTCCTCTTTATCAGCCAGCTGGTTGTTCTCCAGCCAGGCGATGGCCTCGTCACATTTCTCGACCACCTTCTTCTTGTCCTCCTCGCTAATTTTGCCCTTCAGGTTGTCGTCCTGCATGCTGCTCTTCATGTTGAAGGCGTAGGACTCCAGGGAGTTCTTGGCGGCGATTTTGTCCCTCTGAAGGTCGTCCTCAGCTTTGTATTTCTCTGCGTTCTGCACCATCCTCTCGATCTCTTCTTTGCTCAGTCGGCCCTTATCGTTGGTGATGGTGATCTTGTTCTCTTTGCCGGTGCTCTTGTCCACTGCAGACACGTTCAAAATGCCGTTGGCGTCAACGTCGAAGGTGACCTCAATCTGCGGGACGCCTCGCGGGGCGGGCGGGATCCCCGTCAGCTCAAACTTGCCCAGCAGGTTGTTGTCCTTGGTCATGGCTCTCTCTCCTTCGTAGACCTGGATCAGGACGCCGGGCTGGTTGTCGGAGTAGGTGGTGAAGGTCTGGGTCTGCTTGGTGGGGATGGTGGTGTTGCGTTTGATCAGGGCCGTCATAACCCCTCCGGCCGTCTCGATACCCAGGGACAGAGGCGCCACGTCCAGCAGCAGCAGGTCCTGAACGTTGCCAGAGGTGTCGCCCGAGAGGATGGCGGCCTGGACGGCGGCGCCGTAAGCCACGGCCTCGTCTGGGTTGATGCTCTTGTTCAGCTCCCGGCCGTTGAAGAAGTTCTGCAGCAGCTTCTGGATTTTGGGGATTCGGGTGGAGCCTCCCACCAGGACGACATCGTGGATCTGTCCCTTGTCCAGTTTGGCGTCCCTCAGGGACTTCTCCACCGGCTCCAAGGTTCCCCTGAACAGGTCGGAGCATAGCTCCTCAAAGCGAGCCCTGGTGATGGAGGTGTAGAAGTCGACGCCCTCAAACAGAGAGTCGATCTCGATGCTGGCCTGGGAGCTGGAGGACAGGGTCCTCTTGGCCCTCTCACAAGCTGTGCGCAGCCTCCTCAAGGCTCTTTTGTTCTGGCTGATGTCCTTCTTGTGCTTCCTCTTGAACTCCTCCACAAAGTGGTTCACCATACGGTTGTCAAAGTCCTCTCCGCCCAGGTGGGTGTCTCCGGCCGTGGACTTCACCTCAAAGATACCGTCTTCGATGGTCAGGATGGACACGTCGAAGGTGCCCCCACCCAGGTCAAAGATCAGGACGTTCCTCTCTCCTGACTTGCCTTTGTCCAGACCGTAGGCGATGGCGGCCGCCGTGGGCTCGTTGATGATCCTCAGGACGTTGAGGCCCGCGATGGCGCCCGCATCTTTAGTGGCCTGTCGCTGGGAGTCGTTGAAGTATGCCGGGACCGTGATGACAGCGTTGGACACCTTTTGGCCCAGGTAGGCCTCTGCGATCTCCTTCATCTTCACCAGCACCATGGAGGAGATCTCCTCGGGGTAGAAGGTCTTGTCCTCCCCTTTGTACTCCACTCCGATTTTGGGCTTCCCTCCATCTGAAATCACCTTGAAGGGCCAGTGCTTCATGTCCGCCTGCACCACAGGTTCATCAAACTTTCTTCCAATCAGCCTCTTGGCATCAAACACAGTGTTGCTGGGGTTCAGAGCCACCTGGTTCTTGGCTGCGTCCCCGATGAGCCTCTCGGTGTCTGTGAAGGCCACATAGCTGGGGGTGGTCCTGTTGCCCTGGTCGTTGGCGATGATTTCTACTTTCCCGTGCTGGAAAACCCCCACACAGGAGTAGGTGGTGCCCAGGTCGATGCCGATCGCTACGCCTTTAGCTGAAGACATCTTGATTACGTTGACTTAGTCTCCTAAAGAGGAGGCGAAAACATCAGAGAGGAACATTAACAAATACTGACAGAAGCAACAACAACTTCTGTTTATGGAGCGCTAAATTAAGTCAAACTATGGGTCCTTAAAATAACAAAGTTGCACAATTTGTGCAAATATTGAGATTTTAAGTTTTAAATATAACTAAATATTTTTTAAATCTTGCATGAAACATTGCTGCATTTAAAAATAAATCAGTACAGTCTTCCCTAGTCCAACTGAGTCATTTAAGTATATATTTATTATTGAATATGGTCTCGTGACTCTGCACGATTAATACTGTATTTTCTAGAAGGCAGCCATGATTTTAGGTGCTGGGTACAGATATAAATCCACCTCATGTCTAAACCTTATTTAAAATCTAAGGTTTTATTTAAACATTTTTAAATCAAATACTGCAGTAGTTATCTTTTATAACTGACACTTTTCCAACACCGGAACAACACTGAAACACTTAAATAAAAAGTTAAAAAATAAAGCTTATTTCATAAAGATGTAGAGGAATTGTAATTTTTGAGTTTTCGTCCAGCCACTAATGAATGAAGCTTCATTAAATAAACTTTAAAAGTATCCCTGAACATTACATTTCTTAAGCCTAATATTTAAGAAACTCATTTCGTTGAACAGAACATTATTTCAAATAAACTATAAATGAAACTCACTCTCGCTGACAGATGAAGATCGTTTAGAAGATGAATGAAGCTCTTGTTCTTCTCCTCTGTAGCATTTGTCTCGTCCAGCTCCTGTCGGTGGTCTGATGTCAGAGTCTCTAACCGGCACGGTGACTTTATACGTTCCTCGCTGACTTCTCGTGAGTTCTCGAGCTTTCCCGTGACTCTCGTCCAATCAGAGTGCTCCGCGGTGAGCTCTGCGTGGTGACGTCAGCGGGAGAAGTTTCTACCAGCTTCTCCGAGAATCTCATAGAAGAAGGTCAGAACGTGGAAAAATGATAGATAGAACAAATCTGAGTCAGCGGATGTGGGCAGGGGAAAAGGCCAAGTTCTGTAACTCTGAGTCACTAAACATGAAACAAAGCAAGGTTTTTCACCTTTGAATACGATATTATCACCATCATCGACTAAAATCCGTTTCGTTGCAGCGATAATTAACTAGACTTAACATAAATCCTTTAAAATTACACATTTTGGGATAAAGTTCGCTTGATAGAAGAAGAAAATCGCTGAAGTATAATTCATCTAAGCTCTCTCGGTGCAACTGCCGTCTGCTCCTTGCTATCTAAATTATAACTATTTATAAATTATAAACTCTCGACCGTCTCACGCTTCTGTTTAATCAGTTTTCCGTTTGATGTTTATTCAGCTGTGTGAAAACCCTCCCGAGGGATTAATAAAGTTTTATTTAATCGAATCTAGTAACTTTAATCACAACCAAACCGATTTACTCAGGGAAAAAAACACTGAAAAAAGTCAAACAATAACATGTATGAGTTATTTAAGTGACTTATATAATGTTTGACCTGAGTAGCGAAAGTCCGCAGAGATTTGAAGACGATGTGACCGGAGTTTGCTGTTCTCCCCGGCTCAGATATCTGACGTTTACATTCTCGTCTGAAAATGTGTTAAAAGTTTATTATGCGACCCAGAGAGAGTAATAAGAGCAATATTAAAGCTCAGTAGCCGCAGTAGTAGTAGCCATTGTTGGAAACTGGAATTGGCTGGGCCAATCTGCGATATGGTTTTTCAATTTTGTTGTCCGGGTGGAAAATCGGGAGAAATTCGGATGAATGGTGGCTCCGGGAGATTTTCGGTAGGGGGACTGAAATTCGGGATTCTCCCGGAAAAATCGGGAGGGTTGGCATGGATGCAATATTTTTGACTATTTTAAAGAAAAAGCAGTAAAGATGAAAAGAATTAGAAAGAAAGAAATAACACATAAAATGTTTGTGACTATTCTGTGAGGTAAGTGGTGGAAGAAAAAAGTTTGATTACGAGTTAATAAACAGAAATATATAAAATGCAACTTTCACTCTGAGGTGTTATTCTCATTTCATTCCACTAGATGTCACCAAAGTAAGGTTTAAATCAACAGAGAGCAGGAAGTAAGGACTGCGGTCAGAGAGGAATGATCCAGGGGCGGTTTTAGCCCATTTTAATCAAAATTCATCAAAGCACCCCCAAAGATTTCTTACTTTTTTGACAATATTTGGTACAGGATAGTGTCATATTTTTTGTGTGATACACTACAAAAATATAGAAACTTGGTTGAGATGTAATATTTTAACAACAAAAGTATAGATACCCCCCCCCCTCCCAAAATGGTTTGTTCCAGCTCGCCCCTGCTCTGGCTCTGGCGCCGTTGCTGCCAGAGCGATGGCGGCTGAGACGCAGCAGAGGGAGGTGGAAGAGCCTGGCTTAAAACAGGACATGTTAGCTGCCTTTAACCTTGCGTTACTCTTTGTACAGTTGGTAGGAGTCAGACCATGTTTCTTTTAGCTGAAAAACATGACACCAGGTAACCTGCAGTGTGGGAAACGTGTTTCCCACGATGTTTGCTGCCCTACAATCCGTCCTGCTCTGTAGTGAAATCAGTGATATTTGACCGTCCTGTTGCTCCCATTGAAATGTATACAGCCTGTTTAAAATCTACAACTTAACATTGTCTGTAGCTGCTGCTGTTACCACTGTCCTGTTTGAAAAGGAATGAGAGAAGCTGCTTATTTTGTCATATGTGCCGATATGGCTAACTGGCTATGATAACTGGCTGGATTCCCATAACTGCTGTTGTTTGTGTGTGTGTGTGTGTGTGTGTGTGTGTATGTGTGTGTGTGTGTGTGTACAGTGAGACAGCCAGGTTCATAATGGATATAAGGGCGGAAGGTCAGGAAGAATGAGGTAAGGAAACAGACAGGGAGCAGTGACAGGCACAGCAGAAACTCTTAAACTGCTTGAGAGAGTTGATCACCAAACACTGACAGATTTGCCAACATCAAGCTGAGGCGACATTAAAATAAAATAAAAAATCTGCAGAGCCATATTAGTATCTGCAGTAAAGATCTTTTCATACATTGTACCATAGGCATAGTTGCCTCCATTTTTATAATTTCTTTATTAATATTTTGTACATTTCAAGGACTCTTCTATTTTTGGAGTGTATTTTTATGTATCTGTATTATATTATACATACACATTAAAAGCTCACTATGAGCATCATTCATTATTCTCCCCAGTAATTAAGGTTAGGATGTATTTTTATTCCGATCCATTCTTCTTTTGCAGCATTTAAATAACCTTGATCTGATTTGATGGTTTTGTTAAAAACTTTTCAAAAAAGTGTTTTGCTTTTCTTTCACAAATGTGGGTTTAGAAATTTTTTTTTTAGAATTGAGTATCAATTTATTGATTAGCATTCAAATATCTCAGTGAAAACAGAATAAAGATCTACCACAAAGCAAGAAACCACGAGACAAGGCTAATCAAAAGGTACTGGCTGAAGCATGTGCTTATTAAATTGTGTTAAAATGTACAAAGCAGTGATGTCATGTTTTGTGACGAGGACCCAGGCACAGAGAGACTTGATGAATTTAAGAATCTTATGATTCAATAAAGAAATTTGCAGACTTGCACAGAGATTGTAAAATTATGATGCCTGATAACGGAGACGAAGACAACAGACGATGAGGACAGGGAGGAACAGAGGGAACTCGGGACAACTGGAGACATTTAAGGATGCAGGGACTGACAGAGACGGGGAAGACGTCTCATCGTGATGAGTAAAGTTGAGCTTGCCTGGCTGAGCAGCTCTCGGTGCTCAGCACCCCCAAAGCTCTGATCCTAGAATCGCCCCTGGAATGATCTGCTGCTGGGAGGAGCTGATCAAATCAGAAGGAATCACATGCATGTCTGTCCTGGGACGGGGTGATGGTGCAGGAGCATGAGAGCATCTACAACGACTACAGACTGACCCTGAAGACAAACACAGAGGTTGTATAGAACAAGAGTAAAATCTGCTGAGGCACACAAACTGACTACAAGACACAGAGGAGGCAGGAAACTGAACCCAGGGAAATAATCAAACCAACACCATGAACAGAAACTAGAACACAAAAACAATTACACTCCAAATGCAAGGGGGATGGACCATAGTGCAATTCGTCCTGATTGGTGATTGGTCAAAAATGTGCAATGAAGAACACTTCTGCTCTTCATTTGGTCCGTTGTCTTTTTTTCTTTATCAGGTGATGTTTCCAGCTCCTGATGCCTGGACTGCTGTCTGTGGTCTTCAGTGTGTTATTTATTGACACAACAGTAAGCATTATCAGTGTATATACAATAAAAGCATCTAGTTTTTACTCCAACGTTGATGAGGAGTTTTCTTTGGCTCTTGTGAACCAAGAGGTTGGAAAATCCCCTGAAATTACTCTTGACATTTGCACGAAGAGTCAGTGTTGGACTTTGCTGCTGCGTCGGGTCCCTTTGTCAAAGGGGAAAGAGTTTTAAAATCAGTGCAAAGTTGCTATGAGAGATGTTTTGTATTTGAAGAGGGGTCACTGAATAGTTGATTATGAAAATGGTGTGATCATGCACCATGGCTTTCACAGTCACTAGATCTCAACCAGGACTATCTGGGGGAAACTTGCCTGACATAAGAGATGGATAATAGCTCTGTTGGTGTTTCTGAATCAATTCCAGGAAACACTGAAGCTGTTGGGAGGCATTTGTTGTACAATTACTTCAAAAACCGGTGTTTGCCACCTGCTTGTACACATTGCTTCTTTGTTTCTGGTCTGTTGTGTGTTGTGTGAGCCTGTTGGTAGAAAACACTGTTTGTGTGTAACTTAATAAAAAACATATCAAACATGTTTCTCTCTATAGATTTGATTTATTTATACGTGTATGTTTTGTCAGTGACTTCGGATCATTGTGATGCTGATTCAAAGAAGGTCAGTGAGTCTAAGGCAGATTGAAGCCCAACTTAGGCGTTCGTTCAGCGAATCCACAAGTCAGTTACTGTAACACAGGACACTTTATTAAAGTGGATGAAACAGGAAAACAGGAAAACAGCACTGCAGGGTCGTCAGTCAGTGAACTTGATTATGAATCCAATGCGAGGAGCTTTACAAATTCAAAGTGCCTGTCGGCTGCGCTGGAATCATACACGTTACCATCAACAATATCATCGTGAATGTTACACGGAAAGTTTACAACGAGCAACATGTACTGAAAATAGCCGTACACGGGTAAATCTGCCCAGTGTGATATTAAATATATGATACACTTCATAAATCTCACATCATTTGTCATGAGCCACCAAAAGCACCACTGAGCACTGCTGACGTGAAGGCGCGTGGACTCTGCTCCATGACGCTTCTGTGCGTCGGTGAAGGCAGCGACTCGGCTGAGCAGGTTCGTCTCTTCCAGCTCCAGACTTTGTACCTGCTGCTACGATAAGGCCTGGACAACGATTCACATTTTGTATCACACACAGTCATTTGGGCCGGGCCTTGTAGTTACTGGATGAGTGCTTTGATTGATGCCACTCATTGTTTTTGCTGTGGATTGTGATGACTAGTATAGATCATTCAGTCAGTCAACAGACTCCAGTACATATATTGATATATAAATAACATAAATATCTCACTGGAATGATTAACAGCGTATAGATGAGAGAAAGAGAGACAGGTGGATGAGCTCCATCCACTCCTATCAGCAGAGAGCGAGAGCGCCACACTCAGCTGCAAACTCATTAAAGTGTCAATAAAAAGTTTTTCTCTGCTCAACAGAAGTTCTCAGCTCTGACTCCGTCTGTTCGCTACCTTTTTCTACTTTCAACAGAAAACTGTATTTGCTGCATTAGATGACATCATCCTCACAACAACACACGCCACCATGAAGAGTATATTCATACTGTCAACAGAGAAACACTCATTAATTACAGGCAATCTTTTTCTTAACATATTTTCTTGGCAGATGAGTTTTGTCTTTCCTTCTTTCGTTCCCCCGACGTGTCTGTTGTGAATATTTCATAAACAACAGCAGTTGTGCTGGGACGGCACCACCAAAGCTCCAGTCTCAGTAAAACATCATGTAGGTGTTACAGGACGAAGCATCGCTCAGGAAAGTTTATTCATGGTTACAGGTAAAGATGTGGCGATTGGTCAGAATCAGCCCCTGAAAATGTGATTAATTTGACCTTTTTATTTTAAAAAAGACAACAAATGTTGTCAGTTTTTAAAATTTAAATATACATGGTTAGGTAAACTAAAAACTGATCATCCTGTTGGATCATCGCTGGCCTGACGTGAGAATCATAGTTACTGACAGTCTGGCATAAAAAGAGCTCACCTGCATCACTGTTTCACAGAAAAGCATCCTCGAGATGTAGAGATAACAAACTGCAGCAGGAGTCACAGCAGATTGTTCTGGCACAAAAGCTTCGTATGTTTCAGTGTTTCACTACCTTTATCTCCTGGGAAACGAAAGTCCAGAAACGTAATTCAATACACAAGCGAACGAACACAGGCATGACGAACAGAAACAGACGCTCCGACAGAGAACAAAGGAAACCACAGGCTGTATGTACACGGACACAACGAGGACTAATCAGGAGCCTGGAAGAAAAACTGCTGAAACTAATCAAGACAAGTAAATAAGACTAAATACAAGACACAAGAAACAAATGATGACCAAAACCAGACAGGAAGTAACTAAATCAGGAAACCTCCAACTTCACACAGGACTTCAGGAGAAATATAAAGAAAAGTGTTTGTGACTTTATTTGTCGGTGAAGGTTCTCAGTCATCCAGGTCATCAGGTCATCGTGGTCTAAGGAGCTCTCTTTCCTTAGACCACTTTATTTGTCAGAAGAAGAGTGAACATAAAAATCTAAGTAATAATATTTGTAAAATAAAATACAGAAATGCTTTTAATATTTGACATATTTTGTTGGCAAATTAATAAAAATGAAACCATTTTCACAGGAAAACTGGTGGAAAATCTGTATGAATGTAAACATATCAATAAAAACAAATCAGGACAACAACATTAGCACCGTGAGCAGTGCGGTCTGGTTGCATCTGTGTTTGCTTTTGGTTTCAGAAGAAGAAGGTGTGTCAGGTGTGTTTGTGGCGTGTGCTCAGCTGGCTGACGGTCAGGTATGATGCAGGCGGTCACGCCCTCGTGCTTTACAGACTCCTGCCGTTGGAGTTGGGAGACACTTTTGAGAAAAGACTCTGTGGGGATGGAGCTGTTTTCATGTGGAGTCCTGCTGTTGGCCTTAACGCTTACAGGTGAGTCTCACCTGAGATTTAAGACTCACAATCTCATTTATTTTGCAATTTAAATGATGATACAAAGAAATTCGGCTCGTCTCTTTTTACAAAATTGTAATAATTTACAATATTGTAAGTTATAAATGGCCGTGGACACATTTGTTCAGGTTGTAACATCAAACAAAATTAAAAGTCTGCTTTTAAATCTGTAAATTTCCTGTTTTCACTGCTACACGAACACGAACATCCAGACGAGTCAGTTTGACTCTGTGTTTCTCAGAGACCTGAGCCGGGCTCTTGTGCTGCTTTTACTGCTCATTACAGAACAATACAACAAGCTGACTCATGATTACCAGAAATAAATGAACAAATGAAAAGAGCCACAACAATACCAGCTTCAACAACCTGAGATCTTAAAGTTAGAAGGATCGTTTTAATACTTTGTACTTTATTTCACTAAATTCAGAGATAAATGTTAAATGTATAAAGTTTAGAAGGATGTGAAACATCACAAATTTACTCAACTAATAAAATTAACAATTCATGTACATGGAAATGTCTCAGCATCAATAAAAAGCATACAATTTGTATTGCTGTAGTTCATCCTTCTGCTCACACGTTTACAGGTTTTTTTAATGTAAGTTCTCAGTAAAAGTATCTTTTAAATATCTGAACCCTTCCTCCACTTCCTGCTCTCAGGCGACTGTCCTGTAAGAGATCTGTGGTCGTTTCTATTAGCAGTCATGGGAGTGAATTCTTGTAAACTGTACCAGTTTGAAGATAAGATTTTACAGACCCCACGGCTCAGGTACAGATAACAGAAGAATGCAAAGAGTGCACCAGAATATAAACTCAAGAAATACAAAATAAATAAGATAATCCAGTATATACAACGGTAGGTTCTATGAATGTGTTATGGATAAAGGGTCGTGGAAATATGCAAAGAATAATTCAAATATTTTGACGTTTACATTTAGGTCGGCACGTGGCTTCTGACAGGAATATTTGGGGCTATGTTGGTGTAAATACTGAAAACTGCAGTTCTCGATTTGCTTGAGGCATCGAGTCAGTCCCACAGACAACTGTAGCCTTTAGATGCGTTTTCTTAAAGTGAGGGCTGCTGTGAGTGATGGATACAGACAGCACGGCTGCTAGCTGTCGGCTACCGTTTGCCTTCACTTTAGTTAGTTATTCTTCGAAGATCGTTGTGTGAAGCTAGCCGAGCAAAGCAGAATAAGAGGAAGTGAAATAAAGTTCACCCGCAGGAAACAATCTTGTGAACTTTGTCTTCTTTCAGCCTGAACAGAAACCATCAGGAACTAATTAATATGTCATAGTGATGATGCCAGAGCGCATTGTGTACATAACTATGAGATGCCCGCATGCACTGGTAGCATCGGGCACACTGAATGAGTTTCTAAAGCGTGATGACAGCGCCGCCGTGCTTTACTGATGGTGACAGTCAGCTGCTCAGCCCTGAGGGCCTGATGGATGGGGGCTTCCTCATCTGTCGAGGACTGAAAGTTGATTCCAATAAAAGTTTTTAAGAGTATTTTAATTTAACATTAATTACAAAACAAGGAGAAATCAGCTGAGAAAAACAAACATGATCACGCCATCATGACTTCATCATAAAATAATAAAACAGATCGTCCCTGTAATCATTTAAAACATAAAAAGCAACAAAAGCGTGTTTTCCTGCTTCCTCTTACATCACAGGTCAAAGTTCAGACGGAGTCAAGCTGTGAGTAAAGAACAGCTTTAATTCATCAGATAATGCAGTTCAGTAATAATAAAAATAATACATTTTATTTTAGACATGATTTAAAAGAATCTTCCTGCTAAAACATTAAAAGGAACCAGAAAAGTGCTTTCACCATAAAGTTCTTTGGTTTTCTCACATCATGCTTTTAGACTGTAGAAGCTCTGATGTTCCCGACGTGTCCCACAGAACAAACAAATTCTTGGAAAAGAAAACATGACGTCCATCAGCTGCTCATGTAAGAGCTGTAGACTAAAGTAAACAAGTCAAAGAGCTTTGAAGTCATACAGGTTAAAGGAGCTTCAGGTCACGTCAAAGCTTTTTTCGGTTTAAAAAAACCAGGCTGGCCGGTTTGATTCTCGGTGTCCTGCTGATGAGCCATACTGAGGTATCGACACGTGGGTGGGTTTTACCTTTCACTGAACGCTCTCGTCTCAGAGGGCGTTCTCTCACACAGGTTGGATCAGAAACAATAATTATGTCACTGCAAGCAGAAATCAGCCATGGTTACACTAGCATGGACCCCATATTGGTATAGACCGAGCATCACTGGTAAAAACCATATGACCATTAAAACAGGAAGTACTGTAGAGAAAAACCGCCGACTATGGAAATACAAAAGTTCATTGAAAGCTTTATTTAAACTTTTGTATTTCAGTGATGTGTTAAATGTGACATTTCCAGGGTCATTCTCCTCTTAACACCACGCTGGTGAACAAAGTGTTTATTCAACAACTTCCTGTTGGGTTCGCAGAAAAAAAGAAGAAAGAGTTGCCCATGTCGGCCTGCAATGAGATCGAGTTTTTCATTCTTTAAATTTAATGTTTTTGTTGACAGTCTTTTAAAATCTCCACAATGACAGGAAGTAGCTGATTTCGCTCTGAAATTTATGTTCGCATTCAAAAGTAGGCTGGTAATAGGGCTATTTGTTGTCAGTCAAACCATCAACCGTGGAAAGATAAAATCTTTAAAGCCGCGCTTCTTCATACCACAACCTCTCCGTACATTCGTGTTCTTACTGTGGCCTCCTGATATGTCCTGTCTTTCAAGAGCATCGTTTTCTTGTCTCAGACAAAGACATCGTTTCCGTCTTTTGTTTGGCTTCATGCCGCACATTCCAGCCCCACCTAGAAACTCCAACAGCACGTTAAGAACAACCAGCCTGTTGAGTTCACGGAGATCTAACAAATACATCGTGTCTCTGTTTCTATTGTCTCTAAACAGGAAGCAACGCACAGCTCGATGGTGAGTGCTGATAATCCATTTATTAATATATCTCACACACACACACACAGCTATAAACTGTTTTCTGAACACTGTAAACCAAGTTTAGAGGCAGCAGAGGAGTTTCTAATAAATAAAATGCAGATTGAATTTCTTTTACTGAGATGCAGTTTGGGACAAATGGCCAGGACACAAACTTTGCAATATAGTAGGTAAAAGTAATGGATAAGAACATGTATGAATAAAATGCTTTTCAGCTGTATTATTCTCAGGGTTTTTTCCCTTGTACGGCAGTTCTTCATCATTAAACAATAAGAACAAGTAGTCTGATGTCCCATATTCCTCTATTCATTATGAAGAGGAATTTGAAATACACTAAGTTTTGATTTTGAATTTTCCAAAGTCTCTTAAGATGTTCCTGAAATTTGGGCTCATTGAAACGGGACAGACTGATGAGCTTTCATTTGTTGACCTCTGGATTCACTCGTGCTTTGTTTATGGGCCGACACGGCGTTATCTGGTCTGAAGCTGCTCTCCAGCTTTGAACGTTTGAGAGTAATTTTGCTTTGTGCATAAATGTCTTTGCCTACAGTTTGTGGACAAGCTCCACTTAACACCAAGATCGTAGGAGGCCAGGATGCTCCTGCGGGAGCGTGGCCCTGGCAGGTCAGTCTGCAAACATCCGGTCGCCACTTCTGCGGAGGCTCCCTGATCAACAATGAATGGATCCTGACTGCTGCCCACTGTTTCCCCAAGTAAGCTCTCACCCTGTCATATGACCCACCCTCTTCACCTGTCAACTATCAATTAAGCACTAACAGTCAGTACTTCTTGCTATTTTCAGCACCCCATCACAACTGACCGTTCACCTCGGATACGAGTCACTGCAAAGCACTAATACTAATGGGGTCTCCCGGTCAGTGTCACAGATAATCATACATTCACAATACAACTCCAACTCCAACAACAATGACATCGCACTGCTGCGGCTGTCCTCAACTGTTGACTTCACGGACTACATCCGACCTGTGTGTCTGGCGGAGGAGGGCAGCGACTTCCCTGCAGAGACGACCACCTGGGTCACCGGCTGGGGCGACATCCGAGACGGCGGTAAGAACTGGAGCAGCGACAGTTACTAACCTTTACTGTTATAGTCGGATTATGATCATACTCAGCTTCTGCTTTTCTTCATTTCCTGGCGTAGCCATGTGATCTTAATGAGGTCAGTGTTTGCGGTAACTCCTGTGCGCCAAAACTCTTTAGAGCAGTTTTTTCCTACTCTTGGATCTTTATGATGCAGTTGACAGCTGATATGCTTGAGGCTTGAAAGCTCACCTCTGGTGCGAGCAAACATTTGCTCATGGTGCTCCAAAATTGCTGTCAAGGCGGCGAGGATAGGAGCGGAAGCTGCTGGGTCTGCTGAGTGGATGATTCTGTCACATTCAGGGGAGGAACCAAGCACACAGCAGAGTTCAATACAAGGAATGATCTTATTTATATAATCACCAAGTGCAGAAATATACAGTGGGGGAATTGCGGGGTCCAAGGGAAAAATCTAATTTACACTCGCCCTCCTCTTCACTCAAATTCACACGGCGGGTACCCACACAGGGTCCAGGAAAACTATACACAGCGATGAGACCGTCTGCGTCCCGGCCTTAAATGTCCAACACATAATTGCAGCCTGATGAAGAGCAGGTGTGTGAGCCAAGGGCGGGAGCCCATAATGAGCTCCGCCCCGGCGGGGAGGTGAGAGGAGAAAGTAAACAGAAACACATGTGGCCTTGTGGAGCCGTCCGGGCAGACACGGGGACCATGACAGTAGGTCTCTGACTTTGCAGGAAATGTAAGTAAATACATTTTGAAGAGCAACTCTGAGGCTAACTAAAACAGCAAATTTAACAGAAGTGAGTGAATGAGTGTACACAGGCTACAAGTGTTGATCCTGATCTACCAACTCTAACGATATCAAAGATAAATATATGACAGTATCCAAGCATCTTCTTCACACGTGGTGGATTCATGCCTCAAACTGCTCATTTCTGTTTGGGCTTTTTCAGTTTCCCTTCCTTCCCCTGGGACGCTACAGGAGGTGAGCATCCCTATCGTGTCCAACACCGACTGTAACGATGCCTACAATGGTAGAATCACAAGCAACATGATGTGTGCCGGCGTGGCTCAGGGAGGAAAGGACTCCTGCCAGGTGAGTGTGGGTCCATGTGAACACCTACAAATGAGTCTGAAGCCACGATGTAACGCACCAATCACAACGCAGACAGTGGAACCTCTGAAGGACCCAGAATATGAAACATGTATTTGTTCACACTTTTGTCGTACTGTGAAGATCAGTTTGACTTGACTGAGTTTGTGTCCAGATGTTTTCATCACATTGAAAACTGGCTCAACTTAAACTGTCTGAGGAATCGGATTATTTTAAAGTTATTAACATAAATTAGATAAATAAAATTAAGTGTAAATAATAAAAAACTGCGTAAAAAACTATGTTATATAAAAATGAACACAGTAACAAGAACTATATCAATGTTTACCATTGATTGATTGATTGGTAATTTATTTATTTATCTTTTTCATACAGAATTTAACATTTGTGGGTTTTTTGGTGAAAATTGTGTCTCGCAAATGTTAGCAAATTCATTTGGCAGACTGATATTTACACACACACACACACACAATTATACAAATATAATACATTTATATTGTCACTTTTTACACAGATGTAAATATATCCATATATGCATCCACATGGCTGCTGGTGCTATAACCACCATGTCTGATGTGTGCAGGGTGACTCTGGAGGCCCACTGGTGGTTAAAAACAGCTCCGTTTGGGTCCAGGCTGGAGTGGTGAGCTTTGGGATAGGCTGCGCTCAGCCCAATTTCCCAGGAGTCTACACTCGGGTATCACAGTACCAGTCCTGGATCAACAGCCAGATCACCTCCAACCAGCCGGGCTTCATCACCTTTGTGCCCTCCTCGGCTCACTTCATCTACCTCTCAGTTCCTCTGCTGCTCTCCCTCCTCCCCATCCTCTTCTCTCTCTTTGTCCTCTCATAGGAATGCATCATTTCTGCTGAACATCACTGGAAAAACTGTACTTTCACCATCAGTTTCTCAGACAACAGAAAAATGTTCCCTGAAGGCTCAAAAGTTCACACTTGTTTCCAGTTCACTTTGCTGTTTTGATAACATTAGACAAAACGGGAATCCTGGGAATGTTTGGTTTTATTTTTGTTTGTCAAGTCATTAAAACAGATTAAAAAACAACAAATCGCCCCCAAAAAGATTGATTACTTCCATTAAAAACAATGCTTACATGAACTTAACTGCAGAATAATGACCCTCAAACTTTTAAGTATCACTGATTAACAATGTATATTTATAAAAAATAAAATATTTTACGTCAATAGAGCCTGAGCACTGTTGTAAATACATTTATTTTGAAAAAGAAAATCAGTCTTTAAACGATTTCAAAGAACAATTTGAAAAAAGCTTTAGCAGAATTTTTTTTATATTTGATTAATGTTTTCGTTGAATTAAAACTGTGCCATCCATCACTTTCTATTTCTATATCAAATAGCAATTAATAATTTAATTAAAAAACCCCAATATGATAGAATACATCAAAAGGAAGAAATTAGCAATGCCGTATAATAACTACAACAACTCTTATCTTGAATATGTTTAGCTAAAACACTGGTGTAAAAAAAACTATTAAGATTTTAAAATATATTTTCACAATTTAAAGACAGAATATATCAAATATAAATTGATAAAATGACATTTTAAAATGTAACATTAAAAAAAAAATCTTATTGTTGTATTCTTTGATTTTTAGAATTTAATATATAAAATCAACCAATGATTATATTTATTATAATGATGATAATAATAATAATAATAATAATGGATTGCATTTATAAAGCGCTTTACAATACCACTTTTGATCCACTCTCACATTCACACCCTGGTGGAGGCAGCTTGTAGCCACAGCTGTCCTGGGGCAGACTGACAGAGGCCAGGCTGCCATGTCGGCCCCTCTGGGGCACATTCTGAGACGATTTAATTCACTTTCATGTTATTTGGTAATTGGCCTGTATTTGTATAGCGCTTTACACATCCAGTCATCCACACATTCACACACTATTTACATTGTGCTGTCTCAGAGCAGTCGAAGCAGAGAGAAACACTTGGAGACAGCGAGGAGGAAAAACTCTAAATATGAAGGAATCTCAGACAGAACCAAGCTGATCTCAGACCTGCACAAACACAAATCAGTCTTTGTACAACCATGGTGAAGAAACTAAAGCTATTTTATTGACTTTATTATCTCTTTTCATCTTTCTTTTCGTTGATTAACGTTAATGTTTTAAAATGTTTGAGCCAAGTGCCAGTAACTGTGATTTTCTGTTTAAGTCCAATAAACAGGAGGAATATTTACTATTATTAACTTTTGCACATCTTATTAAAATAATCGGGGATATTTGTGTGGCCTGTGTTTAAACCTGCTGCTGTTTGTTTGGTATGTTAGTGAAAAACTGTCTGGCGTGATATCTGTGCTCTTTTATTCTATTAAATAAAACAGATTTTCCTAACATGCAGGATTCTGTGTGCAGCTGTAAAAAAATGTATTGTAATCATTTCATTCTGCATGATAATCGAGAGGATGTGGGACTTTGGCCTTCATCAGAATAACTAATGTTACCTTGGAAACAAAGTCGACCATTGGTGACATCATCATGTGAGCGGCTCCTTAGATAAAACCTCACCCATCATAAAGTGACGTGCAGCAGCAACAGTAACCAAAAAGTAGTGGCTGACCCTGAGCTGTGCTCCGCCTCCCTCAGTGTTTCAGTTTTGCATCTCATGACAGTCACAGTAACTACAGTCAGAGGAGGAAGATGCTTCCACTGAACACAGCTAAGCCCACAGACCCACACACCCGCTATGTGTGGAACCAATTTTTTAGTGAACCCTCGTTTTTCAACATGAGGCCCTGTGGCCAGCGTCCTTCCCAAGAGGCTTTGCGGGCAAAGCCTCTTGGGAAGGACGCTGGATATCTTGAGAAAACGTGAAGGAAAGCGTCAATTTTGGAGTTTTAACGGCGTTTTCATGCATTTCACAGTTCCTTCCATGCAGGCATTCATACATGACCGAAAAGTTGCTGTTTTGTTTGTTTGTTTTTTAGACCATGGGTCTAAAAATAAAAACAACAACAATAAAAAAACAACAATAAAAAATAAAATAAAATTGTGAATCAAGAAAAGCTTTCTGGGCAGCTGTCACAACTTTATTAATAATTTCACACATTTCTGCATCATGTAGAAAAACTGGGACACACTGATGAAATGATGTTTCTTTCTGTCAAACGGAGACATGTGAGGGATTAAATGTGCAGTGAAACGTCATCACACTGGCAGGAAGAGGAAAGCATCACTCGCCCAGCGAGCGTCAGCTGACTGGGTCCTCCATGTTAAATGAGTTGAACCTCTCTCTGCAAGTAAGATACAGCTGCTGACCTCAATCTGAAGTAAGGCTGCAGCTGTCCATTCTTTCAGTGTAATCCATCGATTATTCCATCGATTAATTAAGGAATCAAATAAGAAATGCTTTTGTGTTATTAATGAGCAATATAGGATTATCAGAGGACAAAAAGCAGGTCTTTGAAAATGAACTTCTAACTGGTTTCCAATTTAAACGTTTAACTGAAAATAAAATCTTTCAAAAAATGCTTTGATTGTATGTACATGTCATATTAAAATAACATTTATTCTTTTAAAGAATGTTTTTAAATGAATACAGTATTTTATATTATTTGACTTTTAATCTGAAAAATGTTGTGAAAACCCTAACATTGGTCTAGTACACCTCACGACTCTCCCTGTTTGCTGCTTCCGTGTAAATATGCCGTCATTGAGCTGTATCATCTAAACATGAATCAGCTTTAATAAGCTCCTGGAGCCTGGCGCAGATGTTTCTCTGTAACAAACAGCGGTGGATGGAAGTTTGTTTTCCTTCATGTCGGACTTTGTTCATCGGCTGCTTTGATGAAGGACGCGCGACAGTTTTTCCCAGTAAAAGTTTTAATGGTGATCACAGGAACAACTGCTGTTTTCTTCCACCACACCTGAGTTTACCTGTTGTAAAAGGCTCCGCCTCTTTGCTGTTCTCGGTGTGTACTTGTTAAAGACTTGTTAAACTGTGGGTTTTTGTGTGGCCTTCATACTTTGATACCGTCTGTGGCTCCGTGTTAAATAAATTGTTTGATGTTTTGCAGATCATCAAAATCAGATAAACATCATTATCGATCACAGAGCTGTGAAAATGTGTCTGAAACGTCTCGGAGTCTATTCAAGAAGCTCCACACAGAAAGATCAAATGTCGTTTCGAGTGGTTAATCACGTTAATAGCAGTTCTTTATTGGTCCAACCTGCGGGGACTCCATCAGGGTCCTGATGAGGTGAAAGGTCACGTATGACTGTGCTGATTTATGATTGGCTGGTTATTTTGCTCTGATTTGTTTTGTTTTTTTCTATAGGAAAGCTGCTGTCAGCAGGGAGAGGCCTGCCGGGTGTTTTTGTAGATGTAATCACAGTTTCTGTCTGTCCACGGCAGGTTATGAAGGTACGAAGATGTTTAGATGACGTGTGGCCCTCTCTGCTGGCTGTTAGCAGAGGTTGTCGAGTTGTTGAATCAATAAGCAGAGTGAGAAACAGAAAAGCCTCTGTGTTGACTGCAGCCTGGAGGCAAGATGCACGTCTTCCTGTGAGCACGCAGGTGAACACTCCTCTGCATTTCCTTCTTTCTCTGCAGTTTTACTTTCACTCTTCTTTTCTTTTACTTTTCTTTTATATTTCCAATTTTTCTTCATTCTTCATTTAACAGACTTTGTTCTTCTGCAGCTCGCATCATTTTGAGGAAGATGTTTCTGTTGGTCCTCAAAGATTTTAACTTTCATGGATGTTTCAGCTGCGTGATGACGACAGGCCTCACCTGCCCATCAAGTGCTTATCGCTCAATTTTTCATTCATGTCCGAGTCTCTGAAACGGTGCTGCGTATAAAAATGTCTGTAACTGCTGAACATTTGTGTTAAAGCTCTGAAGCTGAAGGTCTGAACTCTAATCGCATCCTGAGTGTAAAACTCAAAAGCTGTCCCTGTCCACACATTCACGGCTCTGACTGCACTTACAGTCCTGAGTTTAATTTGCAAGCTAAGACTCTAGAAATCCTTTTATTTATTTGAGTATAATAAATATACATTCCTCTGTCATCAGTACAGCTACATGTTGTTTAACTCATTTAAATAAATAGTGACATGGTAATAAATATAGAATTATGGTTCTTGCTTTGGTTTTGTATCCTAACAAGTTTGACTCTGAATCATGAGACATTTCAACTGATGTGTAATGTGTTTAATTTCATTCTGAACAGGCGGCTGATGTTTAAATACTGCCGTCTGTATTTATCAGATGTAAAGCAGGTGTATTGGAACAACACAATGCAAGAAATACAAAATGCAAATGAGCAGCTAACAGGAAACAGATTGTAGAAGAAGAAATTGGAGGCGTGCAGTCGATGGTTAGGTCTCAGATTAGAAAGCAAATTTTTTGTTTAGTCAAACAAGAATGCAAATAGATGTGCTGCAGTTTGTGCTGTTTTCCATGAGAGCAGCAACAAACAGCAGGACTTTATCAAGGCCAGGTGGGTCACAGCAGTGCTGCAGGGAAACGGGCCTCTTGAAATAAATAAAGAGTTGAGGACTACAAACCGATCTACAGAGGCGCTCAAACGTTCCACGCACCTCGAACGCATCAACCGGTCTGATTAATGTGGTCCTTTCTGATTGGCTGTCGTCCAGGAAGTAGGAGTCGGCGCTTACTTGACGTTCATGTGGGACACTGAGGAGAAACAGGCTGATTTGTGGGGCTGAGCTCGCTCGAAGCTCGCGGAGGCTTTTGGGGAGAATGGAGATCAAAGCGGTGCGGCTCGCTTTTATCTTCTTCACCGCCGCAGTGACTGCGCAGCTGCAGCAGCAGGAGGAAGATGAGGATGGAGGAGGATGGTGAGCTACACTCTGCTTCAGCCTGACACGTTTGCATAAAACTCATTCAAACAACCCTCGCTGTAGTTTCAACCAGACTCCGTTCAAAAACCTGTGAAGTTAACAGCTGTGTCCACGAGGAGCGATTTCAGTGGCACTGATGACGTCATACGTTTCATGCAGAACGAGCCTGGTCAGAGACGATTATGACTACGATAATATAACAGTATTAAACTGTCCGCGTGCTCCTAAATACGTCATATGGCAGCTGATTTTGTCCCCGCACAGATAAATAAATAAAATCATTTCATGTTATTTTTATTATTGTTTAATAAAATATAAAAGGACATTTTCAGATTTTCCCATCTTAGCTTCCAGCTGCACTTCAGCAGATCCGAGGGTGGAAATTAAAACGAGAACATTATTTTATCGTAAAGATAAACTCTGGATTCAGATTAGTGAGCTGCTGAGAGGTTGCAGTTCATCCAACGTCCAGGAGAGGCAGCAGTGAGTCAGTCCCATAGACTCCAGGTTAAAACTTTCCAGCAGAAATAAACGTGTTTGCAGCCTGTAGATAACACCTGTGTTTATAACTCACCTATTTAAAGTTTGCATTATTAGGGGCGTGGCCTCTGTGACTGACAGGTGGATGGAGACACAGGTGTAGCTGTCTGCTAGCTTCACCTGACCTGGACCTCTGGACCGTGTTTGTGCTGTTGGAGCATTTTGAATGACATCATGTGACCAATAACATGGCTGCTATGAGGTCTGAGGAATGCTATAAAAGGACGATCTCTGGGTTTGAGTCTACGCCTCAGTTTTATTTAATAGCTCCTCCTCCTCGCATCCTGGAGGTCATCAGCTCGAATGTGACATGAATGTTGGGTTTTTAAGGTGGAACGAGGGAGACAGATTTAAATGACTGAGGAGCTGCTGAATGAATGTTAAAGCGTGTAAGCAGCTCCACAGGTGAGCTCTGCTCTTACCTGCGCGCCTCGCTCTGCTCAGGTTCTCGGCCTCAGACGTCAGGTCTCAGGATGAAGGTCGGTGTAACATCGACGTGCTGGACGGCTCGTCGCTCTCGTACCAGCAGTTCATGGAGAGGTGCGTGAGTAAGCTGCTGTTTCTCAGCAGACATTCACTGATGACATCACCGTGTAAACAGCAGCACTAACCTTCAACTGTGTTTCCTGCAGGTACGCGTACGGCAGGCCGGTCATCCTCAGAGGCCTCACTGACAACACCGTACGTATTGAAAACAGACATCTTATCTACATGTAAGCATCACATGACTGAGCTGCAGGCAGGTGAGCACAGGTGAACAGCCTGAAAGGTCACGCTGGATCTGTTTCAGAAATTCAGGCTTCTGTGCTCCAAGTCGAGCTTACTGAGAGAGTACGGCGCCCACAGAGTGAGGCTCAGCACGGCCAACACCTACTCCTACAGGAAAGGTACGCCCGTCTCACCTGTGTGGCCTCGCAGACACACCTGTTCACTTCCTGCTCCTGACTGTGCTGATGTGTTTCAGTGGACGTTCCCTTCCAGGAGTACGTGGACGAGTTTCTGAGGCCTCAGTCTGCGGACGCCCTCGGCAGCGGTGAGTCTTAAAGCCGCCGCCGCCGGGACAGGTGTTCAGGAAACGCTCTCGTTTGGTTTCCTGTTTCTGGCTTTGCTTTGCTAAACTTGTTTTTTTGTTTTCTCTCATTTATTCAAGTTTTTTAGGTTTCGTCATTTTTTGTTTAATTCTAAACATTTTTGGTCACTTTGCTTTTTTTAAAAAGGATTTCTTAGTTTATTTTCATATTTTTTGGTTTTAATTGTTTGTATTTCCTCTCATTTAGTGATGTCTTATTTATTTATTTATTTAGTTTTAAAACTTATTTCACTTCATTTTTTTAGAGTTTTGTTTTATTTTACTCTTGTTTATTTATTTTTACTTTAGTCAGAATTTTCTGTCAGACTTTGTTTTAAATGTTTTCTATTTTTACTATTTTGCTTTTATTAACATGGTTTGTTTTCATTCATGATTAAAAAGTATTTTGTTTTCCTTATGAATCTGTTTTCTTCGACTGGACGCTGCTGTGACTTTTATGCTGTGAGATTTATTGAATAATGTTTGACTTTCCTGCAGACACGCTGTATTTTTTCGGGGACAATAACTTCACCGAGTGGCAGAGTCTCTTCGAGCACTACGAGTCTCCGCCGTACGTCCTGCCGCTCACCAGCGGAGCGTACAGCTTCGGCATCGCAGGTCAGAGAGCGGCAGACAAACGAGGAATGACATAAAATCAAGAGAAGGAAAAAGATCTGATAAACCTGACAGGACTCGTGTGACACATAATTCTCTATGATAATCTGCTTTTTTAGGACCATTACTGTGAAAATTCTTTTAAAATGAAAGAAATCTCAGAAATATCCGAGAGTGGAATCCAAACAGCAGCTCCGCTTTCTTCTTCAGGTCCTGGAACAGGAGTCCCCTTCCACTGGCACGGCCCGGGATACTCCGAGGTCATCTACGGAAGGAAGGTGGGAGGAATATGGGCTCAAAATGTGGTCATAAACTTTTTGTACTTGTAAAAAAGATTTGTGTGTAAAAAAGATTTGTGTGTGGACTTAGCCAAAAAAAACCCTGCAAGTTACAAGTACGAATTTTGACCCTATTTTTCTTCCTTTCATCTGATTGGTCAATGTCATGTCAATCACAAATGTAACGATCCAATCAGAGAACAGATGGGTTTGGCTGTCGAGGGGCGCTTTTTTTTTTACTGCAGGTCCTTGAAGGGAATAAATGCCCTTTTACATGCCAACCCAGCGTTTTCCTTCATCACCACGAAGGAAAACAGTCTGTGGTCGTCCGAGTTTGGTGATTTTTGTGTCACAGGTCTACGTGTTTAATACAGGGACATCAACAGCGCTGCGGACCGCGGGGTGGGGGGGCAGTGTTTTGGAAAATGACAGTCTTCATCACAAAGCTTTCTTCGTTATGAATTAGCATACATGTTTTTATTGAACATTTAAAGAAACAGCAAAAACAAACTCTTGTAGAGGACATAAAGTCAGAGATAGAAAAGACAAGGAGCAGGTGCATCTAGTGCAGGTAGAGCTGCTGCACACAGAGCTCAGCAGCCAGCAACACACTCTGGATCCTTGGCTTTTAGTTAGCAGTTAGCATTAGCAGCACATCCTGCGTCCAATGTGAAAGGACTTTTATGCTGCGCACTGTGACTCACAGCAATGGTCCCGGGTCAGCTCTGACTTTGTGTTAAAATAATCCTAAAGTAATAATGGTGTTTCTAACCACTGATATACCACAACTTTACCCTTTCAACAGCTACTGAAAGTTAGGGGACCTAGCTGCTATCAGATATTTATATAGAGATCCTCCAGCTTCAAACTGTATCACCCTTCAAGGACCTGCAGTTCAAAAAAAGCGCCCCTCGACAGCCAAACCCATCTGTTCTCTGATTGGATCGTTACATTTGTGATTGACATGACATTGACCAATCAGATGAAAGGAAGAAAAATAGGGTCAAAATCCGTACTTGTAACTTGCAGGATTGTTTTGGCTAAGTCCACACACAAATCTTTTTTACACACACAAATCCTGATTTACAAGTACAAAATATTTATGACCACATTTTGAGCCCATAGAGGAAACCAGCTGTTTGATTAAACGAATTAAAGAGGCTCTGTGTGGGGAGGGGAGTGGCTTTGTGGACATGTGGCGCCCTCTGGTGGGTCTCAGCCATTCAGAGCTGGATTTCCAGTAACGGAGTGGATGAGGTGTGGTTGTGTAAATGCGTGCTTAAATCTGCGGGTCATGTGGCAGCGTCTCAGTGTCAGATTTTCAAAATAAAACTGAAGTAAACTAAAACGGCTTGCTCATAGAGTGATGCGTTTCCTGTTAACCTCTGAATTACTCCTCGCACAGCGGTGGTTCCTCTACCCGCCCGATCAGGAGCCTCACTTCCACCCGAACCGCACCACCCTTTCCTGGGTCACAGAAACGTACCCCAACCTGCTGGAGGACGAGGCCCCGCTGGAGTGCACCATCCGACCCGGAGAGGTAACGCCGCCCAACCTGCTCACGACTCGCCCCAAGCACACACAGCAGGGTCGCTTTATCTCAGCGTCCATTTCAGTAAAAACATGAAAGTTAGTTCATGTGTGTAAAGTAAAAAGCTTCGTCTGGACTCTGACCCCAGACGCCGGCGAACTAAGCAGTGACCCGTTCAGAACGCCACAGATAAACAGCTGATTTAAGAGAGACGGGATTCAGCAACGCTTCAGATGTGAGAGCAGTGATACTCAGGCTGTTTCCTTACTTGGACATTTAATTACACCTCATGCTTCTGAAGTTTTCAGCCATCCTGGAGGTTTTCCAGCCCCTGACGGGAAACCGGCTCTAAAACTGAGCCCTCGGAGCGCCGCCTGTTACATTTGAACGACTGGATCGTGAGCGCGGCGCTAACGGTGCGTTTCTGCATGTTTGTCTCCAGGTGCTGTATTTCCCCGACCGTTGGTGGCACGCCACTCTAAACCTGGACACAAGCGTCTTCATCTCCACCTTCCTGGGCTGAGCTCTCAGGACGTCTTTAAGGATTTCCTGGCACATTTTAAGAAAACTGACTCACGGAGGGATTCAACCGCAAATAACAGATTTGTGTCATTTTAGGATGTCTGCAGTTTAATTCTGCAGACCTCTGTGGATCACAATCACAGATTACTCATTTATTTTAGCAGGTTGTTGTAATGTTGACCATCACGCTGTGTTTCTGCACTCTGGAAGCTGAATTCAGCTCTGATCACCGTGTGCTGCAACAGGTTTTACTTGAAATCAAATGCAAACATCTTTTTTTTTTTTTGATGGGATTTGATTTTCTGTCATGTTAACTTTTTTACGGCGACCCCGAGGGGTCACGGAGAACCAATAAAGTACTTAAAATCCTGGGAATTAAACTGGATTTGTTTTAAATGTTTTTATTCCGAACATCTGAACAAACTGTAACATGACTCTAACACTGAGCCCTCTGACTCTCCAGCTGCCTCTAACGGTCAGGGAAGCACTCGGGGAAAATTTCTTCCAAAATGCAAAAAGCATGTGACAGATGTGAAATCTCCACCCATCTGGAGCCAAAACGCTAATACAGAGGCCCCGATGTGGGCGGAGTCAGTAATCATTTCCATCTTTTATATACAGTTTAACAATCTGAGGCAATCGTTCTCAATGTGCCCATTTATTTTATTCATGCAAAACCTTTAATATGTTTGGCCCCTGCAGGCCTCCGTAGCTGTCTGCTTCTCACCGGGAAAAACAAAAAGAGCTGAGGTTGAAGATGTGAGTGTTTCTGGAGCTTTTCTCATTTTGTCTTTTATTTGAGCTGGTTTTGGATTGTTTGTGGTCACTGAGCGAGACGAGCACAAATAACTGAGGCTGAAATACAAAAACACGAAAGATTTATTCACATTTATTTCTACTGAACATCGGCAGGTTGATCAGTTTTCCCGTACAGACGTCGCATCACCTGGATCTGAAAACCGTTCCCTGTGAAATCTGCTCCCACTAAACAACCGCGCAGGTTTAACTTGATTGATCTGAAGCAGAAACGATAAAATAGCAAAAACATCGAGGATGAAACGAGTGAAAACGGGCCGGCGTACAGAATACCGAGCATGGTGCGATGTCTCATGTTTGCTCAGGTGTCAGTGAATGCAGCGCTGGCCTGACAAACACCACCTTTCAGGACTTTCCAGTTTTATCTCCTCAAACATTAAAGATCTACAGCCGAAGCGTTCGGAGCTGCGACGTGAGTGCGAACCAGTAAAACCAGAGTTTAACCTGCGATGTTTATACCTTCAGCAGCGTACAGTCATAAAGAACGGTGTCGGCTCAGCGCTCTCTCCTACGTCCTTTTTCCAGAGATCTGATTGGCTGGCGAGTGATGATTTCACACCTGTTGATCTCTTTTCTCACCTCGCGTCGCAGCCTGGGCCTCTGATTGTTGTGCAGCAGCGTGATTGTGGTCATGTGGTTCTCAGACTGCTACGCCATCAGTGCAGGGCGTCGTTTTCAGGCTGTATTTAATCAGATTAAAGCGGAAGTGGTGGGTTTTGTTTCTGTGGACACTAAAGTGGACCCACTCTGCTCATTAACTGGACTCGAGAGTGGACTTTAGCCCACTTAGCTCAGCGGTGCAGGAAAAAAAACATCTGCAGTTTAAACTTTTTGGCTCACGGGGATTAGCGCACACACCGAACGTCATGTTTAATACGAACATCCAGCACTGGAACAGGACAGGAAATAAAGAGGAGATGATTGGCCCGTTGACCTCACGCAGCAGCTGTCTTTACCTTTCATGATAAAAACTCCCAGAGTGACGGCTGCTGTGACTGGGATGTTTAAAATAAAGCTGAATTGAACAAACTGGGTCAGTAGTCCTCCACCCATCCGTTCTCCAAAATAAAAGCATCGATGACTTCCTTCATGGCCAGGTTTGGGATGAGCTGATCTTGGGTCAGCGGCGTGCGCGTCACTGGATCAAAATGTCCGACTCTCTGTGGGAACAGAACAGAGAGCCGTGCATCCTGTCGTCATCACAATACTACAGACTTCAGTTAAACTTCATTCGCTGGCAAAATCAGGATTTGACGAGTTTTTCGTGCTGAAAATGAGTCAATGAAAGCAGGTGAGAGCGAGTTGGGGCATTTTTACCTGCAGGTGCTCCTCGATGTCTTTGCGGTCGTAGGTGATTCCGCTGGGAGTGATGCACGGCTCTCTCATCAACTCAAAGCTGATCTTTCCACACAGGAAGTCTGGGATCTCACGCTTCTGTCAAACACCAAAACAAACTCATTTGTCCTAAACCGGCTCGTTGTACGAGGACTCGTCCGACTGAGGAAAACACGGCGGACCATCACTGACCTTCCTCTTTTCATCGACCTGACAGAACAGCTCCTCCAGGTCCGACAGGTATTTGTCCTGCAGATAAATAAATAATATAAATCAGAATTTGTTTGCTGGCAGCATTTCAGCTTTAATGTTTTGCACTATCAGGACGCTCCTGATGTCACTGAGGAGAATTTCACAATAAAAGCCTACGTGTTTGGTGTGGATCTCGTTGAGACGCTGACGGACTCTGCTGTCGTCGGATTTTTCCTCTTGCTTCTGTCTGCAGCGTTCCAGTTCTCTGAGGATCAGACCACACAGACAGACACACTTTACTCCAGGAGCCCTCGTTACAGCGACCAAACGGCCGACGGCTCGTTTCTCTCGGGCCCTGCCTCTTTTTCTCGGCGTGGATGAGTTTGGTGAGATAGGCCTGCAGCTCGCTCTCCTGGTTGATCCTCCTCTCCTCCATACTGTTCCAGCGCTTCTTCTTAGCGATGCGCAGCGCGCTGGGGATGTCGTCGCCAAAGTTCAGCCGCTGCTCTTTTGCCAGATTATAAGCTGGAGAAGGAAACAAAGAGGTTTTTAATGCAGTGTTCCACTGTTTGCAGACTCGCTTTCTTCATTTCTGAAAAAGAAGCAGGCGTGTTCTAAATCCGTACCTTTCTGCAGGTTGCCGATGGCCTCGTCGTAGTTTTCCATCTCCAGGTGACACTGTCCCATGAAGAAATGCGCTTTGACCGACTGGCTGTCGAGCTCCAGAGCCTGCCTGCAGTCTGCCAGAGCTTTGTCGTACTGCTGCAGCTTCACGTAGCACAGCGCTCTGTTGGTGTAGTACGCCGGGATGGAGGGACTGTGGCTCTGATGGAGAACAGACACACGGAGGAGGCGGCACTGATCAGACTGATTCCTCGGTTTCTCAGAGAAAATCATGGAAGTTGGGAAAAGTGTGTTTATATGAAAATGAGTAGAGGGAGGAAGGCGAGCACGCGCCCCATCGCCTGACCCTTACTATGGCTTTGGTGTAGCAGGCTGCAGCCTCCAGGTATTTGCGGCTCAGGAACAGACGGTTTCCCTGCTCCTTCAACTCCTGAGCCGACACCGAGGCGTCCTTCTCCGGACTTTCGGACATTTTGTCACCCGAGCCGGCTGCACCACCAGCAGCTGCTGCTTTGCTTTGCTTCCCTATCCTGACACTGGGATCCAACAGGAGGAAGAGGAAACTGGAGGGGAAAGATCCAGAGAGTGAGTCAGTGTGAGAGGATGTTTGGTACCTTTACCTGGCAGGAGCTAGATCCTAATGAACAGCATCCTGTCCTGACTGGACGATGAGATCAGACTTTGCTTACACAATCAGGATATTATTGACTAGATGCAACAATGCTGTAACTTTGATTACTGAGTTTGTGCAGGTAAACAACTGTGCACAGGCAAACAAAACTACACCTGTAATCCTACCATGTCAGTTTGAGTGCATTTGTTAGTTCTTACTGCGCATCACCACAGACACTGAAAACATGACTAACCCGTTTTTCACGGAGCTCTGAGCTCTCACCGCCCACACACCATACAGGAGGAAATGCTAATGTGAAGCTAGCCCTAGCATGCTAATGTTTCTTTCCCTCTTTTTCTGACCTGGTTCTTCAGAGCTTTGGTCTCCAGCCACGTTGTTTAATTAAAACGGGGCTATAAAGCTAATGCACGAAGTCTGCTATCAGCCAGCACAGCTAGCTGTAGCAGATGCGACACACACACCCAGCGCTAGCTAAAAGCGTACCTGAGCGTCACGGCTACACACCTGAGGAGGCTGAAAACCACCTGGACCTCGAAGGGCTCACGCTTCCTCTGTGACGTGTAAATATGCCGTTTTTATATCAAATACAACGCCAAGATAAAGCTCACAGCTACGAGCTGCCAACAGATGTTTTGGTTTGGAGCGTGATGAGAAACGCGTCATCACGTCCGGAAGTGGGTTTTGGGACAGAAAATACCTTAAAATATTTCGCATTTTAATAATTTTTCTCTCTGAAAGTAATTTATTGATATGTTTAGGGACAGTAATGAGTACCTGACAAACAAAACAACTCGGCGCCGTTTATTCTGCAAATATGTCAATAAATAAATGTTTAAACTTATTAACAAAAGTCACATTACAGCCGTGTTGTGCTGGGGGCGGGAATCGGAACGCTGCCAAACTCGCCTTCGAATCACTCGAGTTTTAAGATTTGTTCATCATCAAAGTAATTCAGTGACACATGTCAGTACGTCAAATGGTGCATATAAAGAAGAACCTCCTCATAACTAATTCGGTCTTGTTAATTCTACAAATATGTAAAAATAAAGGTTACAATACGTGTTAAAGCCATAACGTGCTGATTATGGGTTCTCAGTCCTGTTTTAAGATTACTTAGGGACAGAAATAATCGATTAAGCTCTACATTAATGCATATATAAGAAGAAGAAGTGGCTCATAACGTATTCGGCACATTTAGTTTTAAATATATATTGATAAATAAGGGTTAAAAAATAAAATCAAAGTGATTGTACAGCAAAGATGTACTAGGAAGAGTTGATCCAGAGCTTTCCTGGGAATCAGTGGATTTTAAAATATTGTGGTGTCAAAAGTGACACAGTGATGGGTGTTAGTGCACTCACGAATTATAAAAAAGAACTCTAGATAATTCTGTGTATTAAATTCTCCACACTGTAAAGGGCCATGCAACCGTTTATTGTGAAATACTGCATTAAAAGACTTTTCTGCTGATTGCGTCTCAAAAAATGAAAAAACGAAGATGTGAAAACTTTCAAATGTTTATTTCCTTCAGTTCACCCGCATATCTTTTCTATTGTTATTTACATTCATACTGCTATGCATACAGTATATAAACTTTATATTAAAGTAGCTACTGAGAGAACAGAATACGGAGTAAAAGTCAACCTGAACGTTTAAAAGCTTCAGTGTAACACTAACCACATCAGAATGCATACACGTCTATTTTCACCCTGCTATCAGAGAAGAGAAGCTGCAGATAAAGAGCTCGACTTGTTTTTCTGAAGCATAAAGACAGCTTTCAAACATTTGCATAGTTTTCATTCTGTCAACACGATGGTAGTTTTAAATCCACGAGAATAAAACTGTTTCCTACACGTCCTTCAAAATAAAAGAGACTCCAGCATACAGTTGATAAAGTGCTAATGCTTCACACAGCAGCTCTGCGCTGTGACTCTAAAACACAACATTCAAACATCACGCGGACACCACGTCATCTCCACGGCTGCCCTCCAATCACGTGTCAGTGGTTGCAGCAAAGACAGCGTGGACCTGAACATGCTCTGATGTGACGGATAAAGTGCATCGTGTGATTTCTGCTCTAAATGTGGTGTTTACTTTTGACTAAATTCAAAATTTAGTTTAAACTCTGTGCAACTATGAGGTCAGAGCAGATGAAACTGGTTCTGCTGGACGTTTCTTCCTGCTGAAAGGGAGTTTTTCCTTCCCACTGTCGCCAAAGTCCTTGCTCATCTGATTGTTGGGGTTTTCTCTGTATTATTGTAGTCTCTACCTTACAATACAAATACCTGGGGTGGCTGTTGTTGTTTGGTGTTATGTAGATAAAATTGAAACCAAATTTCTGACCTTCACTTTCAGATGTTAGGCAGGATTCACACGGAGGTGTTTCGAGCTTCACCTGGTGTCAGCCAATCAAGTCATGCTTATACAAATACTCCAGTGCTGCCACTAGCCAATGAAATCACAATATGGAAATCCTGAGGGAGTAGCATCAAAATGTTGGAGTCAAAGCAGAGAGCAATCAGGAGCTCCACCTTCAAGTGTTGGAGCAGCGTGCAGGTGTGAATCCCGCCTTACAGGTGAACATTCACAGGTTGATCATGACCGCTTGCTCACAAACGTAGTGTCAGTTTGTAGTGATAAAAAGGGAAGGTATTAAATAGCATTTCACACTGAGACGATTTCCTGCAATAATCCAGAAGAAGAAGAAGAAAAGGTTACAGCGTGCTTTTATGTTGAAGGAGCTGAGACGGCACTAACTTCCAGACTGGCTGAAAAGAAGAAGCTTCATCCCTGCAGACGGGAAACTGGCTCTCATGCAGCTTCTCCCTTTGCTACAGGAACAGCACAGCTCACAGACACTAAGTGCTGCCCCTCTGCAGGCTTACAGAAGCTGGCCAATGAGAAACAAAACGGCTGTAAAGGCAGTAGGGCCTTGAAGGGACAGAAACTCAAACGGCTGCACGAAGAGCCGATAAAGAAGGTCCAAGATTAAAACTATGGAGGCAGAAATGAGCAGGAGACATTTAAAGATCTGTGAAGAGATAAATGCTTCAACCTCTGAAATAATAACACAGATCGATCGGACAGGCTACAGAAACTCCCACTGAAGTCAGGAGGTACACCTGCTCCTCAGGCCTGTGGTTCATCCCTGGCTGCTCCAGATGTGAAGTTACGTAAATATTTAAAACTAAAGAATAAAAAAAACAAGTCTGTGGATGAATGATTGCAATTAGTCTGTAGAGTAAAGAGTAAATACTCATCCTTTTACCAAATGTGAACCAGCCAATGGGAGGGCTGCTTCCATTTCAAACCAACAGATGGGATTAACAGCAACATGATGTCTGAACCTTTGGAACATCTGTTCCACATCTGTAAGAAAGAGAAACCGAATTATTGAGCTTGTCCGCGCTCTGACGAGCCGTCACGTCGCTGTGTGACGCGTCGCCATCTCTGTTCGTGTCATCCAATCAGACGTGGCGTGTTATTCTGGTGATGACAGATGATGTGTGAACTCTGGTCCTTAAACAGTTCGTAGAAAATGAATTTCATCTTAATTAAATTCAGTTTAAAGTAATCTCAGACTGGTTTAAACTTAGATTTAAGGAGAATTAAAGTGTTTTCTGATGTTATCCCTGTTTTCTTTCAGCCTCACTTTGATAACTTCTGCCGATGAGGAGCTCTGACTCTAACAGACTCGGTGTCCGTGGGAAATAACCCTGTTCTCTATCAAGGCAGCGGTCCGATGAGTTCCTGTGTCCATCGAGACGCTTCCTCCCGGCTCGTCATAGCGGCCGAGGCCGGTGCAGACCTGCGGTCTCGGGGCTCAGAGCCGGACTGTGCGTCGCCTTCGAGGGGCTCCAGTTCCCCAGAGAGGCCTGGACGGCCTTCCGGTGAGCCAGTCTGTGCGTGATGGAGAACCCAGCGTTCCCCTCCAGCTGAGACAAAACCACAAGCACCTGTCTGAGAGACAAACACAGGCCAAGTCACAGGTGTACAAACATGCTCCGCCCCTTTAATTTCTCAGAGCGAGGAAATTAAATATTAACACATAATTGAGTTGTGACTATTTCCCGATAGAGTCAGATCCACAGGTTTGTGGACGGTGGCACGTGTCTCGGTGCGTCCCACTACAAACAGGTCTCAGCTGGGATTTAAGTGTGTATGAAGTACAGCGGCGTTTTGAAAGTTGCGCTGAAATGTCGCGGCGCACCTGTGCAGAGGAGGGATGCTGTCGATGGTCTTCAGGCTGCTGCGCGTCGACACCACGTTGAAGCTGTCGCTGCAGTCGCAGGACACGTGCAGGTGATGCCTCGGGTGCCTGTTCTCCACCATGACGATAAGCCCCGCCCAGCCGTGGGTCAGGTAGTAACAGGTCATCCCCTCCCGACCCTGACACACAACAGTGATTCTCCATTACAGGTCAAAGTTTGAAGCAATGAAAGAGACTTCCTGTTAATGTCAGGGTGGATGTTGTTTAATGATGAATGAAGTCGATTTGAAATCGTTAGCGATGAAATGAAGACGAGAGATTTAAGAGCTCATAAATACTGAATGAACTACACACATCTGAATGAGTTTCAGTCTTTGAGGACGTCAGAGGTGACAAACATGTTTCAAAGCTCTCAGATTCTCTCACCTCGTGCCGCTCGCCTTTGGTTTCTGCCAGCTGGATGATGGCGTCGGCGATGGTGGTGCTGGAAGCCGTCACTTGCTCCACCATCACCAGTCTGGAGCTGTAGACCGCCAGCACGTAGCCAGGCGCCTCCGACCTGCCGCAGCTCACTGAAACAGCACAACAGCGGCTCACTGATGACGGTGTAACGCCTGCTGCGATGCTTCAGGTACACCTGAGTCAGTTTCCCTCTGAGTCAGTTTCCCTCTGAGTCAGTTTCCCCCTGAGTCAGTTTCCCCCTGAGTCAGTTTCCCTCTGAGTCAGTTTCCCCCTGAGTCAGTTTCCCCCTGAGTCAGTTTCCCCCTGAGTCAGTTTCCCCCTGA